>NW_020954562.1:7004354-7050361 GCF_900497805.2 Vombatus ursinus
GGTAAAGACAGAGAGACAAACATACACCTGGAGAGATAGACTGAGAGAGAGAATTAAGATAAAATTGGAGGAATTTCATTTTTTGCCCCCAGTATGAATTTACTCTGTAACTCAGTATTGGCAGTAAAAAGTAATCTTACTCCATCTGTACAACCATTAGGTATCAATTTACTTCCAGAAAAAGATAATTTAGTAAGTCTAAGTGAAATTTCTTTAATGGTCAACCCCCTTGCCTCATTCCCTCTCCTTTTTCCTCCTCCCCCTTCCTCCTATCTTTCAAACAGTGTAAGTCAAGGAAACTGCTCCAATATGGAAATTTCAATGAAGCTAAGAGAAGGTCTACTTCTCTAGACAGAATTTCAGTACTCACTTGGAACATTACTTAGGAGTTATGAGGCCCTTCCTCATTTGTACTAACAAAGCTGGCCTTAGTAGAATGCTTTAATATTTACAGAGTGATTTCTCATTTAATCCTTACAATAAATGCTCTGAGGTGAGTGTTTCAGGCAGAATTATTTATATTTTAAAGATGAAGAAACTTAGGTTAAGTCACTTGCCCTAGGTCAAGTAGCAAGTGAGTGTCAGAGGCTGAATTTGAACCACAGTTTCTCCTCCCTCCACATCCGACACTCCACTAGACCTGCCTAAGTATTTTAATTTTATTATATTATCTCTTGAAATCCATATTCATCAGAAGCAGGAAGCAGAGGATGTTGCACCTAGATATGTGTACTAATGTATGTATTTTCTTCTGAAGAAAGGATTTTGGGGAGGGGAAGAGGGAGGAATACAGGGATATTTTTCAGATCTTTTTCTCACACATGTTATTTCCCTTCCTGCTCCAGGGAAGGATCCTGCCACTGAAATCCCTGCCTACACTGAGTTCCAAAGAAGTTGGGTGCCCCAATTCCATTGCCTGGATGTGTAGCTAGATGAACCTGAGACCTGGAGAAGTAACAAGCTCTGTGGGTTGCAAACCCTCCCCTTCTTTCCTCCTCAACAGAAGGGGTTGACAGCAGTCATGAGAGTACTGGTGGCTGAGTGGAGAAGCAACTTGCTCAATGCTAGGACTTTTTCCTTTCATCTTTTCTAGTGACTTCAGAGACACATTTTAAATTGGAGAATGCTTTGGGGTGAGTGGTGTTTAAAACAGTCATAACCAAAATACTACCCCCTTGAGAAATTGTGATAGTTTACATTCCAGGAAGAACTATTAGGTGCTGAAGGAGCCTGCTGATGCATTAAGAGCATAAGCTCTGAAATTAAAGGACCTAGGTTTCTCTAGTTAGGTTCCCAGCTCTGCCTCTTGCTACATGTGAGAACTTGAGCAAGTCAGGCTTCAGGTCCCTGGGCCTCAGTTTCCTCATATGTAAAATGAGAAGGTTGAACTAGATGATCTCTAACTAGCTTAAACATGATCCTAGGACTCTCCTTTCTCTTGTAAATCGTGCTATCTCCAGACCCTGTTGCTGTATTTAATCACCACTGTTTCTGTGTCAGTTGGTCTCTGTCTCTCTCTCTGTTTCTCTGTCTCTGTCTCTATCTCTGTCTCTGTCTCTGTCTCTGTCTCTCTGTCTGTCTGTCTCTCTCTCCCTTTGTTTCCCATTGTGGCAGAAAAATCATCGCTATTTGCTAACACATGGATGAAATCTGATGAAACTAATTCACAACTGTAAAACTTTGGAAATACCAAGAGTGAGGGATTTCCACTATGTGGAGGTTGTAAAGCCACTTTTGACAGTGCCCTTGAGGGTGACCCTGAGAAGTGTGAAGAGATTGTGAGCCTGGGTGGCAGAGAGGTGTGCTTGATCCCAAGGGTGATTCGATTGTGAGTTTGCGCATAGAGGACAGAAAAAGTCCAGCCTGGACTTTGTCTCTGTGCCGGGAACAATATCCTCAACCTCAGGGAAAAGGTTGAAGGACTTTTTTTTTTTTGTCTCCACCCCACCCCCACTCGGTGGAGATGAGGCACACACTGTCTCCCGCAGATCTCTTATTTACTACCCAAACACACTGACTTTTAGATGGAAATGTCATCAGTTGTCTTGCCCAGTTCTGCTGCAGATCTATTAATCATAAGCACCAGGATTGCCAAAATGGCGGGGCTCTCTTTGCCTTTCAGTTTATACAGAACAGAATCATTTACATAAAGTCCTTAAGGCAAATAACTGTTGGGGCTCTAATTTATATCTGATCGAAAATTAGCCGTCATTATGCGCTCCATTAGCAGCGTCTTTAATGTGCTTCTAAGCACCATTTGTCAAGCGGCTTGTTAATATCCTTCAAGTCTTTAAAGTTGAGAGCTCATTAAAGAGTGCGCCCTGTTATTGATGTAATTTAGATGAGTTTGGAAGAGCAAGCATGCCATGCCTTGAATGGACAACCGACGGCAGCCAAGGCAAGGGGTGGAAGTGACCCCTGGTTTTTAGGAAAAGATTTTCCTCCAAGCCCCCAGCTTACAGACCTCCTGGCAAGCAAGCAGGTCTCTTGTCCACAAAGAGCTTTGTGCCCCCTCCCCCCAACCTCCGGTTTATACCATTAATTAAAAAAAAAAAAGTATGTTTTATTTTGGCATAGCAGACACTTCTGAACAAAAAGCTGAACAAACCTTACAATGTCCATTCCCTGAAAAATAGCTTATCACAGCTAACGGAAAGGAGGGACTCGCCCTTTAACTTTGAGACTACCTTCTTTACGTGACCATTCAATTCTCATGGACCCTCTTGAGCGGAAAAGGCCTTGCCAACAGTACTTCATGTCTGTCGTATCTTTCTACTCTGCCTATATATTGGCCTTGGTCTCCTTTTACCTAGAACCCAGAGCATGTGTGTATTTGGTGTTGGTGGGGGAAATGGAAAGGAGCTTGACCGGCACCCTTTTTTCTTTAATAACGTTCACTAGTTCTGTGGATTCGATTGCTTCTTCATGACAGCATCTCTACCTAACACCCCCTATCCTTTTCCCCACTCCCAACCCCACTCACTGCCCTCTTCCCCACAGGGGACAAGAAGGATAAGAGCAAATAGAAACATTAGGCACAGAGAAGGAGAGATACTATCTTTGTGAACGTAATTTGACTGAGGTACAGTAAGCCGGATTAATTATGTACATATTATTACATTATCTATCAACCACTCCATCAGAAGAGTATAAAGGCCAATAAATTATGCCTTTTATTTATCTAAAAATCCATATATTCTGTCATTTTTTTTCTGGGGAAGATTATGTTAGTATAACACAATAAAGAATCCCATTAGCAGCCCAGAAAATTGCAACTGAGTGCAATAGGAATCCCTCTAGCAGGAATAAATAATAGTTAGGAGCCCACATTTTCATTCCAGCTTTCCTCAACCTGGTGCACCTTTGTGCTCTGGATTCAGATCTTCCATTTAACCAAAAGCCTCCAGGTTGGCACCCCCCTGTCCAGAGCTTAACCAAATCAACCAGGCTTTTCCCCTCCCCCTTCTGAACCTTACATTATTAAAAAAAAATCTATGATCTTTGAACCCCACTTCCATCTCTCCTCTTAATTCATTTCCCCTCCTAAGGCCTCTTGGGGACACAGAGATTAATGCAAGGTAATGAAATACATTAGGCGTTTTATTCTTCCCACTAAATTTTCAGGACTCGGTCGCCCCTGTGCAAGCTCGGGCGGGAGGGTTTCTCTGTTTCATTAGATTACGGCAAAATAACACGTGGGGAGGGGAGGGGCGGCAGAGAGGACCGAATCTACTGTCGTTCAGTACTGCGTGTAAAGGAGGGTCAAGTCCCAAATAGCGTAAGCACCTTTCCCCCTAAAGTCCCTTCTGGAGGGTTCCAGAGGAACACCCCCCCCTTCCCCGCTCTCCCTAAACACATGGACATTATTTGTACCAGCAGTTTTATTTTTCAACTGCGCACCTTTAAAGGATTTCATTACCTCCACGAGGAGAAAGAGAAGGAAAAAGGAAAGATATAATAAGATCAATTTAAGGACATATTGAGGTCATATAACAGCACAAATATTCTCAAGTGCTCTGTATAATGTGCAGTGGGGATTTTGGGCAGTTTTATTGTGTGGTTGGCTCCTCATCTCCGTTGTTTTTTACAGGATTCCTCCAGGCTAAAGTAATAAAGCGAGTAATTAGAATGCTAAAGACAGATGTAAATAACAGGAATGAGACAGTGGTGACAGATGAGTGGCTGGGTCAGGAAAGAGCCCAGTTGGTAGACATGACACCACTCTCTCTCCGTTCCTCTCTGCGTCTCTCTTTCTTCTCCCCTTCCCCCATCTCTCCTCCCTGCCCCCCCCCCCAATACCCTTCTTGTCTCCCTCTGTGTGCCAGTGGCCTTAGGCAACCAACTGGGGACAGACCGGGCAAAATTACACTGGGGAGGCGGACACTAAGAAAGGTGGGCTACAGCGGCGGAGGCCTCGGGGAGGAGCGAGAGGGAGAGGAGAAGCCAGCGGCCCCCATGCGCCAGGGTCTCCCTGTCTGCCACGCCTGCTCGGCCTCATTGTTCCCGGGCCAGCATCCCATCGCCTGCCCTCTCCATGATCTTTCTTCTACTCCTCAGGGACAACTGCCTGGACCAGAGAAGAGAGCTTCCCGACTTCGCTCACTGACTGCCCTCAGGCCTAAATCGGGCTAACCGCCAACTCATTGCTCCTCCATTCCTAGGAACGCCTCCTCTCCTTTCCTCCCAGCCCGGGTGGGGGTGGGGTAGGCGTCCATAGCCCCTAGCCAAAAGCTTCCGCCTCCATTGAGGTCTCTTGCTGTTGGGGGAAGGTATTTTCAGTCTGTTGGGGCACCAGTTTGGCATTTGAAATGTCATCTGGATACTGCCTCTTCTTCTCTAGGAAACTTCCTTACTGCTCCCCTGGGAATTTTTCCTTCCTGGAATTCCTTTTAGCACTGTTTCCCTAGACTGGAAGGAAGCTTCTGGAGGGCAGGCAGACACTACATCTTACCTAAACTTGGTATCTACTTCTCCACGGTTCTATGCATACAGTTAGCCTTAATAAAGGCTTGATGAATAAATGAGATAAATAAATCTTATTTGCTTACATGTTTTCTCCCAACTAACGAGCCGGGTCCGTTTACCTCCAGTGCCTTGCAAACAGTAGGAGTTCACTGATATTTGCTGAATGTTTTTGCTTCTTTGTAACCCCAGCATTTAGCACAGTGCCGACGCATAGTAAGCACTCAGTAAATGCTTGTTGACTGAATACGGAGACAGCTATTATCTTCATTGGCTCTGACTGCAGAGTCTCTTTCCCTTCCTATCTTCACTTTCCTAAATTGAAAGTAGAGACAGGCATTAAAGTGGTACCACCTAGGTCCAAGGAAAATCCAATGCTTCTCGTCTTCCCTAACAGCTGAGCTCCAAGAAAGGAAGACACTCCAGTGCATCCCAGACCAGCAGTGGTCAATTGACCTAGAATCTGGGACTCTTGTCTCCAGCAGGTTCATCTGCTCTGCTTTCCTTTCTTTCCAGAGGTTACTAGAGTGGGTAAAAAAGCTGCTTTCCTGATAAGTTCTGCTTCAAAACGGCCCTTTTGCAGAGTTTGGGTAGCTTCCCCAAAACAAATGTAGCCACACAGTATCCACTGGTTCCCAATGACATTTTTTCTTACAGCTTTGTTCAACCGATGACTCAGCATGGGGAGACCTCTACAACTAAACTTTACACGTTATTGTTCTCACGTGTGAGAGTGGATCCATTCTCTGGCAGGGTGGATAGAATACTGTCCTTGGATGCATAAAGACCTGGGGTCAAATCCTATTTCTGACACCTGCTGTTTGTATGGCTGCTGGCAAGTCATTAAACCTCTCAGTGTCCTCAGGTCAACTCTCTAAGATTATATATTACAGAAGAATTGCAGAACTGCACAGGTGTAAGGAGTTTTTATAATGAAAATTTTCCATATTGATGAAATCAAAGGGCCAGACCACTCTATTTCTCCTTCTCCAATCAAAATTTACACTTTACATTTGCATTAACCAAGGCTTAGAGGGACTAAATGACTATTTAGTGTGGAATGCAAAATTAGAACCCAGGGCTTTCCTGACCCCATCTATACTAAACCATAATTTAATTGCCTCTCTAGTAGTATGAACCCTATCAATTTGGAGGTTAAGTTCAGTTCTCCTCCCAATCATTCAGATTGTTTAGCCATAATCTGGTGGTGTTATTTGGGTATATGTGAGTTTTTTAATAGGCATGAGCTAATTAATAATTCACTTTGACATTAGGGAAAAAGAAGAGTCCTCAGGCCTTTCTCCAGTTTGCTAATGAACAAGATCCTGTTGTCACTGAAGCTCCCAAAGTAATTCAAACCCATAAAATATGAGGGCCTTTCAATGCGGCTCACTTAGCTTAGCATTTCTCTTAGCCCACTATGCTCAGGCTTCCAGTTCCCTGGCTACCCATTAGAATTGCTTAAGTGTCTGGGGAGGCTCAGTTCACTCTTGAGGCATTCTAAGGCAATGGGGATTTCCAGGTATATGGCCTACAGGGGTTATTAGGACTGGGCAAGAATCCCAACACATTTGCCGTCTTCATTTCTGAATGAAGACTTTATTGAATGCATTTTTTCCTAAGGAAAAAAAAAAACAAAGTTATCTTCTTGGCTTCTTTAGAAATGTTTCTTATGGAGTAGAACCAGGGCAGGTGGTAGCTCTGAGTCTTACTGACAGTGAAACTGGGTCCTTATTCCATCTCACTGAAGCTCGACTGAAAATTATGTTATACACTTTTGGAAAATATAAATTGGGAGCCAAATTCGAACTTTTGGTGTCATGGGTATTTTGCTGAGATAATGCTAAGTGTCTCTGCCACAATCCTTTCTATCTTTCATCTCTTACCTTGGGAACCCTAATCAAATCAACATTGCCATTGTTTCTGGAAAAGTAATACAACTATACACACACATATGTGTTATATATTATATGTGTTATATACATATATATGTGAATATGTGTATATGTATACTGAAGTGTATATATGCATTTGTAGATACACATATATACATACACATGTATTATACTACATATACATATATAATACATATACACATAATAATAGCTAACACTTATATAGTGTTTACAATGTGCCACATTTTACAATTATTAGGTCATTTGATGCTCACAGCAACCCTGGGAGGTGGGTACTATTATATTCCCCATTTTACAAGACAACAAAATATATATGCACATTTATATATATATATGTAAATATATATTCAAATATGTATACATGCATACATATAGATGTATATATGTTGTATTTTTTCACCAATCCCTTACTGATAGTTGATCCTATTCTCTCACATCTCCTTGTCTCTTTGATCATCTCTCCGTAATGTTCTTTAAATATTTTTGTAAGCACTTATTATCTCTTCCTTCCACTGCCCCACCCCCATTAGACAATAAACAAATGAAAAATAAAATCTTTATAATAAATACTAATTATTAAGCCAAAAATTTGCATAATGACTATGTCAAAAAAAGTTTCACCTTGCATTTGCAATCGAGACTGTCTCTGGCTGGAGGTGGGTGTCATGTTTCATTTTGTATTGATCAGAATTCTAGTCTTTAAAAATTGCTTTTCTCTATAATGTTGTCATTGTATAAATTGTTCTATTAGTTTTGTTCACTTCACTCTACATCAGAAAATAGAGGTCTTCCCAACTTCTTTTTAAAAAATTGTTTACTTAGGCACTGAATTATATTAGTGGCTGCTTATTAAACATTGAGACATAAACCTTGAAGATAGGTAAGGGGCAGCAACATGGTGAGTCAGAGGACCTCAGTTCAAATCCCACTCTGTTACTTAGGAGATATTAGATCTTAGGCAAATCACTTCATTTTTCTGTGCCTTGGTTTCCTTGTTTGTAAAATAAGGAGGTTGGATTTGATGAACTCATTTCCTTTTAGCTGAAGATATATGATCCAATGATTTGATAGAGAGGAATGAACTTCTGAAATACCCAACTTAATGCCTTCCACTGGTATGTTCCATGTCTCAAACTCAGCATATAAAAAAGAGAACTCATTTTCTTTCCCTCTAAGCTTACCTTTCCTCCTGATTTTCCTATTTCTTTCTAGGGTACCTCAATTTTTTTTTATTTACCCTTGTTCAAAACCTAGGAGTCATTATCAGTTCTCACTTTTCCTTCTCACCCATTCTTCTCACTGCATTCTTCCCTGTTGTCCCCTCCCCCGATATCCAATTAGTTGCTACATCTTCTCAATTCCAGAAAAACTTGGGAGGAGTTGTATAAATTGATCCAAAGTGAAGAAAGTAAAATAATAGACACAACATTTACATTATTATAAGTGAAAACAAAGCTAAAAGGTAGCTGAGCTCAGATTAGTTGAAGTCAACAATCTTGATTCTGGAAAACAAATGATGGGACACACTTTCCTCTCCTCCATAGAAAGGTTGGAGACTATAGGCCAAGGATGTTGCATAAACTGCCAAATGTGGTTGCTTTCTAGCTCAGTTTTATCCAATTGTTTTTCCCTCCCCTCCTCCCTTCCTTCCTCCCTCTCTTCCTCCTTTAATCCCTCCCTCCCTTTCTCCCTCCCTCTCTCCCTCCCTCCCTCCCTTCCTTCCTTCCTCCCTTTCTCCCTCCCTCCCTCCTTCCTTCCTTCCTTCCTTCCTTCCTTTTTTTCCCCAAGGAAACGGAGGATTCAGTTTGGTGGGGATGGTAATCCTGGGAAATGACTATGATATTAAAAATAAAACTTCTTTAAGGCAAAAATTGTTTCATTTCTGCTTTGTATCCCTAGTGCACAATGTTTGTAGCCTAATAAATGCTTGTTGATTTATTAAAACCAAGAAAATGGACTCACAAATAGGAGGTGTCAATAAAGAATGCAAAGATATAACTTGAGGTATGAAGTATAGTAACGTAACGTGTCACACAATTATTTCTTAGAGAAAGGAATGTTACTTATAGTTTTGACTTAGGATTTTACATTGGCCATGGCTTACACCAATATGTAAAAAATAACTTCACCACATTCTTCTTGAATTTGCATAATTGCCTTCAAGAAGTTTACATTCAAATGGTGAGGGGAGGAATGACATCATTAGCAGAATGATGGCCAGGGAAGGATATTTTGGTCTTGAAAAATCAGAGAGATGGTGAGTGGAGCCATAGGGCAAGTGACTGACATGTCTTTTCCAGAAACAATAGTAATGTTGATTTGATTACAATTCCCAAGGTAAGAGATGAAAGATAGAAAGGATTGTGGCAGAGACACTCAGCATTATCTCAGCAAAGTACCCATGATACCAAAGGTTCAAGTGTGGCTTCCAATTTATAATTTCCAAAAGTGAATAACAGAATTTTCATTTGAGCTTTAGTGAGATGGAATAACAAATAAATCCAGAAAGGGACCCAGTTCCATATGGTTTCCAACAAAGCATCACTGGGGGAAGATCACATTTAGCCTTTTTGAGGTTGGTAAAACTTTTTTTTTGCCATCTTTGGACATTTTCAAGAGCTAACAGTCACAGGGCATTTTCCTCTTAAGACTAATCTCATGTGGAGGGTAACAATTTTGCAGGAAAACAATTCATTTTGAACGAGAAAAGGCCATACAGGTGAATATCAAGGCCTCTTTAAAAGTTCACTCACATAACTTTAAGCAGAAATACTTGAAGCAGCTGCATTTCTAGCTGCCCTCATTCTGTCGCAATGGGTTCCACTGAAGTATAGCTTACTGCTGTTCGGTTTTGTTTGTTTTGCTCTTCTTTTTTATGAAGTGGAAGTTATAAGGGATACTAAACATGGACTTCATGTGAAGTTTAGGCTTAGATTTGAAGAAACAGCTATTTTCCTTTTTGTATAAATCATCTTCATTCCCATTCCTTAGTGCAAACAATAAAAAGAGATATTTGTAGTACAATTCCTGGCATGTAGTAGGTATTTATTAAATACTTCTTTTCTTCCTCCCTTTTTTTTTTCGGTTGTGCAACTCTAATACCATTTACCAAGTCATAGAAGGGTTGTGTTGTGTGTCAGCTAGGGAAGCTAGGTGGTGCAGTGGATAGAGCATTGGCCCTGGAGTCAGGAGGATCTGAATTCAAATCTGGCCTTAGACATTTACTAGTTGTATGACCTTGGACAAGTCACTTAATTTTGTTTGCCTCGGTTTCCTCAACTGTAAAATGAGCTGGAAAAGTAAATGGCAAACCACTTCAATATCTTTGCCAAGAAAATCCCAAATAGGGTCATAAAGAATTGGACATGGCTGAATAACAATGATCTGGGTCAGTACTGTTGTACCAATTGACCCATGATGTATGAATTGAGCCTTAGATTTTAATGGCAATAAAGATACTGCCACATTAAAATGGAAAAGAGTTGAAAAAGCAATGTAGTGTAGTAGAAAGAGGACTAGTCTTGACAAGAGCAGAGTTCAAATTTACTCTCTGTGTGACTATGGCCACATCATTGAATCTTTATAGGTTTAAGTTCCCTTATTGATATAATAAAGGATTTATACTAGATGATATTTAATGTTCTTTCATGAGCCCTATCATTTTTATGCACAAGACAGAGGGTTCTGGGCACAGGGATGCCCTGGAGCCAGATCAAACCAGCTCAGGAGAACCAACTATTGAATTTCAGTGAAAGTATTTAAACCTCAAAACTTGGCAAATATGACAAACCAGCGTTTGATTTATTGTTTTGTTGACTATCTAGACTTAAGAAAGTGATGGAGAAAATGTTAATAATTTAAGTAAAATTAAACTTAAAAGTGTGTCCTGTGCACATTTTATTTTTGAGAGTCCATTGTTAAATATTTAGCAACACACTGCTCATTTGTCACGTGATGAGGTCGAGGGATAACTGAGACTGCTTGTGAACTCCTTCGGTATCCTCATGATGTCAAGAGAAAGTAAAGAAGATCCCCAGGGTATTGGACCCCTTGTGGCAAACTTATGGGAATGCATGGACAAGAAGGCACAGGATGGGTAGTCATGGTTGGGTTATAGTCTACGTGGTGATAGGGAACGTCCACATTGATGAGATCCCAGGTCCATTGGAGTGTCTATAACTAACATTTTTATAGTGCTTACTATGTGCCAGGCACTGTGCTTTACAAATGTTGAGACTATTCAATGAAGAAAGGCAGATACAGTATTTTGAGACCTGCTTGTCTCGATTAGATGTTATATTTTCAAATTAAAATAAGTATTTGTAATATTATAAATACCCCATTTCACCGTTTTACTGTTGCCATGACTTAATTATAATGAACATTCAGTATTAATTAAATTGGACATCCTTTTCTGACCTGAAAATTCTAAATTGGTTATATGCAATGAAAGTTTCTTGGATCCAGATCTCTGTAGCTAGACAGAAATGCATTTTAAATCGATCCTGCAGATATTAAGCACCTATATTCATTACAATTTCATGGATGTTTATTCTGAAAGTTTTATTTGATGTCACAGTTTTTTTTTTCATTTCTCTCCTGCATTGTAGCTATTCCTGAATAGAATTTTTAGAGTAATATTGTTTTTCAACTTTGAATTCTTGATTTATTCATGAAAAATCTTTTTTCTTTAAGAATTTTTTTGAGAAGGTAGGAAACTCTAAAATACATCTCAGAAAAAATTCCCATAAACTTGTTAAAGTTTAAAAAAAAAAGCACATGGGTAATTAAAGAACTTGGAAAAGTCATTTATCAGATTCAATTTGATAAATATTCATTAAGCACCTACTATGTGCAAAGTGCTGGAGATACAAAAAAGAAAAGTGAAACAGTATCCCTCACAAGGAGCCTTCCTTCTTTTGAGAGGTAGCATTATATAGTAGATAAAGTGCTAGACTTGAAGTAAGTTTGCCATTTTTCAGTTGTGTCTGACTCTTTGTGACCCCATTTGTTGTTTTCTTGGGAAAGAAACTGGACTGGTTGGCCATTTTCTTCTTCAGCGCATTTTACAGATGAGGAAACTGAGGCAAACAGGGTTAAGTGACTTGCCCGGGTTATACAGCTAGTAAGTGTCTGAGGCCAGATTTGAACTCAGGAAGATGAGTCTTTATGATACCAAGCCCATTGCTCTATCCACTACTCATGGGTTCAAATCCCTTCATTAATTCTCCAAGTAACCTAGGTTCTTTATGCATTAGTGTTCACATCTGTGAAACAGGAATGATAATAACCATGATACCCACCTCACAGATTTGTTGGGAGATTCAGATGAGAAAATGGAAGCCAGTCAGTCAACAAGGATTTATTAAGCACCTTCTGTGTGCCAGGTGCTCTGCTAAGGACTGTGGAAATGAAGAAAGGCATAAGACAGGTCTTGCTCTCAAGAGGCTCATGGTCCATTGGCAGAGATAACGTGCAAACAACTATGTATAAACAAGCTATAGACAAAATAAGCTGGAGGTATGCAACAGAAAAGGCACTGACATTAAAGGCGATCAGGAAAGGCTTCTTGTAGAAGGTGGGATTTTAGATGGGCCCTGAAGGAAGCCAGGCAAGCCAGGAGGCAGAGATGAGGAGGAAGAGCATTCCAAGAATGAGGGACAGCCACTGCAAATGCCTGAATTCTAGAGATGGTGTATTTTATCAGAGGAACAACAAGAAAGCCAGAGTCAGAGTCACTTGGTCATAGAGGACTTGTGGATGAGTAAGGTAGAAAAAGACTGGAAAGGTAGGAGGCCTAGCTTATAAAGAACTTTGAATAGCAGAGGGGCTTCTACTTGATCCGAGATTTATGTCAAGCACCCTATAGACCCTCAAGTGCCTTTAAGTGTTAGTTATTGTTACTGGAGGCATGCAGCATATACACAGACAAGTAAACACAAGATAATTTGAGTAAAGAGGGAGCACTAACAGCTGAAAGGATCAGGGAAGGCTCCCGAAATGAGGTACCATGAGCCAGGCCTTGGAGAAAGCAAGGGGGAAATGTGTGAAAGGGGAATAATATGAACGAAGACTGGAAAGGTAGGAGCCAGATGGTAGTGGGCTCTAAATGACAAACTGAGGGTTTCCACTTAGGTGTAAATTTATGTATACCACATTTCCTGATGTTGCTTGCTTAATAAGGTCTTAGTCTACTTAATTATTTCTGAAACATTTTAGGTCAAAATGTGTTTAGGTTAAATCTTGCACTCAGGTTTAACTCTATGTAATGTGACTGTGTCCAATTTTAATCTCTCTCCAACCCCTCCACCCCCAATGTTCCAAAATGTCTTTTAGGGAAAAACCACGAGTTTCCTTTTTTTAAAGTGTGAGGGGCAGGATTGGGTTGTAGATAGTTGGGTTTGATGCAGTTTAGGGGTTCAGGGGTGCTGGGACCCCAAAATCACAACATGCAGCTCCTGCCCGAAAGAATTCGACCCAAGCCTTCTTTCAGCCAAAGACAAGGTTTATTAGAACATCCCTTATATTGGGCAGACTCTTAGGGAATCTGAACATGGGTAAGCAGTGGTTAGATTATAAAAATCTAAGCAGTGGCTAGATTTTAAGAATCTGAGCATCTTAATGGAGACAAGATGGACCTTATATACAGAAAGACTGTGGGAGGGATCCAGCAGTGGCCAAGTAGTTTGGGGTGACTAGAGGAAGGACCTAAGGAGATCTGGATGGGAGTGGTTAGTAAGCTGGGGTGAACAGAATTCCTGGGACCTGGACCTCATGGCTAAGGGAGAATGGAGCCTAGCTAGGATTAAGGGTGAGAAATGGCCAGGGGCCATAGGGAGGTAAGACAATGGAGGGGAGATTGGGTGTAGCCATAATGAAAGGCCAGTTGATGGGATTATAGCCTCAGGGGACCGCCAGAGATTTGGCCTTGTGGGAAAGTTCAGGGTTTTTCCTTTCTGGGGCCCAGATTCCAACCCCATCAGGTTCAGAGTGTGAAAGGCCTGTGTTTGAGTCCATCTTTGACCTAGCCTAGCTTCATGACCTGGGACAAATCACAGATCCACTCAGTGTCCCAAACAAGTCTCTAAGACAGAGAAGCTGCATGAAAAGAGGGAGTTTCCTCTTCCTAGATTTCCATATACCAATGAAATCATATGTCTAGTCCCTATTCTTTTAAGTGTGGAATATGAAGTAGTCATATTCTCTCCTAGTGATTCTTGGGAGAATTGGATAGGGGAGACTCTTTCCCGCTAATGGAATTTTGGAGGACTGGAGAAGAGTTCTCTGAAAGTGAATGCCACAGAATCATCCCCTCTTCTGCCCTATGTTTTCACCTCCTGGCTGTTTTGTGCATTCTCCTTATCTGTTCCAATTTCTGGAAGAGATTACCCTCCTTTGTTTATTTGTCAGTACATTCAGGGGAGGAATGAAGAGCACGCAGCAGTTATATCTGTAACCTGATCTGAGAATGTTGGGACACATCAGCTGTGACAAGACCATGCCACAGATTTCTTTATTTCATTGAGCTGAGGTTCAGAGACAAGAATCCTACCTGATTGTTTGGGATCTCCTCCTAGGAATGAATGAGAATGACAAGGCAAATGACAAAAGGAGAATGACAGACCTTGGAGTGCTTATTTACATGGAACTCCCTAGTTCCCCTTTTCCCCTCTGGCTTTTTTGAACTGAGCAATTTATTCTCAACAGTTTTAAATTTAAAATCAATACCACTAATAAAAGGGTTTTATACTTTTCATCTTTATGTATGGACATGTATTGGAAGAGAATCTAAATGAGTCCAAGCATCAGAGAAGAGACTATGAATTTAAAACCAAACCAAACCCAAGGAAGTCTATGAAAAGTAAATATTCTTGTTAATCTTCCATCACAATGGCACATGCAGATGGACACATACTTTATTGATTTCTCAGTCATTAACTAAATCTTAAGTTGTGAAATTAGTTCTGGGAGAATAAAGTAAATGGATCACAAGTAAATTTGAAAAAAAAAAATCAGCCGGCAGGTAAAAAACAGAAAGACCATTACATGCTTCCTTGTGAGCAATGAGGGGATTTGGTGCTTGGTGGTTCAGGTAGGTGGGCTGGAAGGACACACTTGAGTGGGACCTCTGAGCTTATCCACAAGGCCACTGACTCCCCAGAGTCGCTTGGAGGCAAGAGATTAAATATATCCTCAAATCAACTTTTAAAGACATTTTCTGGCAGTGGGACAGAAACCCTTGGTAAGGTATGGATGGAGAGGAATTCACTTGTAGTGCTTTTGCCAGGGGGATGAAGGTGCTATTTACTAGCTTCCAATTTTCCCTGATTATTCTTGCTAACAAGGTGCTAAACTCAATTGTTTTACATTGCTGAATGACTGAGTACTATCAATACCCACTAATTTTCAGCATCCTGGGAAAAAACTCTTTTTGCCCCCATCGTTGTTATAGTCCTGGAATAATGCCTTTTGATTATTTAAAAAATTTATTTTTAATCAATCAAACATTTATTACTACTACTTTATGTCAGATACAGTCCTAAGCATTGAGGATACAAAGAAAAAAAAATAAAACACCGCTTGCCTTCAAGCAACTTACATTCTACCAGGTGAAAATTGACATCCCGCAGTAGACAATCAGTCATTCAGGAAGCATTCATTAGACACCTACTATATTCCAGATACTACTATGCCAACATAACCCTGGGCAACATGTTGTTCAGTTGTTTTTTCAGTTGTTTCTAACCCTTTGTGACCCCATTTGGAGTTTTCTTGACAAAGATACTGGATTGGATTTCCATTTCCTTCTCCAGTTCATTTTACAGTTGAGAAAACTGTGGTAAACAGGGTGAAGTGACTTGCCCAGGGTCACAAAGGTAGTAAGTGTCTGAGACCAGATTTGAACTCAGGAAGATGAGTCTTCTTGACTCCAGGGACTGGGCTCTATCTACCTTGCCACTTACTTGCCCTCGCCTGGCACGTAGGCAAGCTTCAATTAATATGTTTTAATCAACTGAAGTTATATACCTCTAACAAGAAGTACCTTATGTTTTAAATGGATCTTTCTCTGCCCTCAAGAAGACTATGATCTGCTAATAAGTCTATGACTATAAAAGAAGCTACAGAATAGAGCTTTAACTTCAGGGGAAATCAGAGTAGATGAGCTTAGGGAATTTCTAAGTCATTTAGGTGAGAGCAAAGGAATTGGAGGTAAATTACATTAACCCCTATCTGAAAAGAGTCCCCACCAAAGTCCCCTTCCAGCCTCTGCTCGAAGATGTTTGTTGATGAGGAATCCACTACCTTCCAAGGCAACCCATTATACTTTTGAATAGTCCTAATTGGGAGGAAGTTTTCCATGAAGATAAATCTAAATTTGCCTCCGTGATTTCCATCAGTTCCTTTTGGTTTTACCCTTTGGGGTAAAATCTAATCTTGCTTCCAAATCACAGTCCTTCAAATACTTAAAGACAGCCATAATACCCTGCCTGGTTCTTCTCTTCTCCAGGCTAAATAGCCTCAGTTTTTTCAATCATTCCTAATGTCACATGGTCTCAAGTACATTTGCCATTCTGCTTGACTTCTCCTCAATGGCTTCCAGGTTATTATTGCCCTTTGTAAACTGTAATACCCAAAATTTAACATAATACTCCAAATGTGATCTGACTAGGTGTGGGACTATCATCTCAATACTCCTGTAACAACAAATTCATTGTGAACCCGGTGAATAAGAGCTATAGAGAATGGAAAAGCAGAATACTGTCATTTCAAGTACCTGGTGCCAGAAATTCACATAACTAGTGTCTAGGACCTTTTGCTAGGAAATCCTTAAAAGAAAAGTGTAGAAATCTTCATATTTTTGTATCACAAACATCCTATATGACTCCCAAAATCAGCAGGTAGACTAACCTATGTCATACTGTCACATCTAGGTGAAATAAGAATAAGACATTTGGTCCACATGTCAGTCTTGACCTTTTCTACAAAGACTTGGTGTGTCTTGGAATCTAAATTCAGGCATTTGGACTGAAGAGGTCAGAGAAATGTTGTACTCAGTAACACTGTGTGTTTAAACAATCCTTCAGAGACATTGATTCATGGAAATCAAATATTTTCCTTGAGTAATAATTTCCCTCCCAGAACACAGTTATTCATCTATGGAGTGTTTGGTGAAAAACTATTGGTATTCCATAAAAAATTATTGGGATTATGGTTCTCCCATCTAGAACAAAAATTGGATCTGAGAGATCAGCTTTACGGCTATTATCAAGAAATTTGGTATCTCATCAGAGCAATTTATGTACAGCCCATCTAAGGTCAGTAGGTTATATGATCTTTACGTGGTGAAGTCAGGATGGAGGGATGTCTTTATTCTGCTGAGAGCTTTGACTAAGAGAAAAACAAGTCGTTTGAGTGGCACACATAAATAAATATAAATTTGTTTTCTCAGAAAAATATAAAATTCACTTTTACAGTTAAGTATAAATAAAATACATGAGCAACTTGACTTTCTCCCTCATTAAGTTACATGTTATGGCCAGTTTAGAGGAAGAGAAGAGGTGGGGAGAACAGATGAGAAAGGAAGTGGAGAAAATGGAGAAAAAAAGAGGTAGGGAAAGTCAAACAGTTAAGAGGTAGAGACACAGATGGATAGAAAGAAAAGGTAGGGGACAAATAGAAAAGGAGGAAAACAAAGGGGAAGAGAAATATACAGGGAAAGTGATATACTGAGAGTGAAAGTGAGAAACACTGAAAGAGAAGGAGATAAAAATATAGGTACAGAAAGATAGAGATAGAGAGACAGGAGAAGTGGAAAGAGTAAGAAATCTGGTTCTGATGTATTATCAAGGAAATAGATAAATGGCACATCTTGGTTTGCCTTTTAGTTGGGCTATGAGCAGGAGAACAGGTGTGCTTCTTTTAATCATGCATTGCTTTATTGGACTTTGCAGATATTTCGTTTTTTACAGATCGAAGGTTTGTGGGAACTCTGTGTCAAGCAAGTCTGGTGGTGTCATTTTTCTAACAGCATGTGCTCACATTATGTCTCAGTGACACATTTTGGTAATTCTTTCAATATTTGAAACTTTTTCATCGTTTGTATATCTTTTATTTTTCAGCCAAAGACAAGGTTTATTAGAACATCCGTCATATTGGCCGGACTCTTAAGGAGTCTGAACATTAGTGCGCTACTGGCTAGATTGTAAGAATCTGAGCCGTTCATATATCTTTTGTGTGATCTCTGGTCAGTAATCTTTGATGTTACTGTTGTAATCATTTTGGGGCACCATGAGCTATACCCATGTAAGATGGTGAACCTAACTGATAAAAGTTGTATGTATTCTGACTGCCCCCCAAAACTGGCCATTTTCCATCTCTCTCCCTTTCTCCAGGCCTCCCTATTCCCTGAAATGCAACAATGCAAATTGAAATTAGGCCAATTAATTACTCAACAATGGCCTCTAAGTGTTCAAGTGAAAAGAAGAGTCAATCCATGTGGCCAGCTTCATTGTTCTCTTATTTTAAAAAGTTGCCATAGCTCCACCCCCAGTCTTCGATCGGTTAGCAACCACCAACATTGAGGCAAGATTCTCCACCAGCAAAAAGATTACAATTCTCTGAAGGCTCAGATGATGATTAACATTTTTTTTTAGCAAAAAAGTATTTTTTTAATTAAGATACGTGACAAATTTTTAGACATAATACTGTTGCACACTCAGACTATGGTGTAGTATAAACATAACTTTTATATGCACTGGGAAACAAAAAAAATTCCCATGACTTGCTTTATTGTGATATTTGCTTTATTGGGGTGGTCTGGAGCTAAAGCCCTCAATAACTCCAAGGTATGCCTGTATACTGGAGCCAGCCCAGAGAGCTGATTGTTAGATTTTCATTGTGAACATTTATATCTTGGAAATGGACGAGTGCCTTAAGTCGAAGCTTGTATCATTTTGTTGATTGCCTGGATTTAAGAAAGGATGGAGAAAATGTTTATAATGCATATTAAACTTGAAAAGCCATTGTGTTTTTTCAGAGAGCTGATGGTTAAACAGAGTGTTGGTGTTATCACTATTTCCAGTGTTGCTCAGCTGAGTCATTACTGTTCACATCTCTTTAAATGCTCTATCCTCAGGGTTTCAGAGGATCCGGGCATTGTCAACCAGACTGAACTGACCTCTAGCCTGTGTGTGGCTGGAGCTGAACAGAGCAGCCTAGAAACAGGAGAGTCAGGAATCAAACAGAAGTTTATTTTCAAAGTGAGGGAAACAGCTTGCAAGGAAGACCTCCTTCCTAAGAAGGGAGCTCACCCACTTATGGCAGAGGTAGGATTTTTAAGCAATGAAAACCACAAACAGTTGGACCACAACACAGGCATGCTTGGGTCTTGAGTAAACAGTCTCCAAGTTGTTGGGGTTGTTGAGCCTTGTGATTGTTCAGTGGGGCACAGAACCAGGGTTAGCATGGATGGGAGCAACAGTGGAGCACCTGGTTCAGTATACTTGACAATTACAAGCTCACCGTCCATGGGATTTTCTTGGCAAAGACAAAAAAGAGTGGTTTGCCATTTCCTTCTCCAGTGGATTAAGGCAAGCAGAGATTAAGTGACTTGGCTGGGGTCACACAGCTAGTAAGTACGGCCGGACTTGAACTCAGGTCTTCTTGACTCCAGGCCCAGTGCTATGTCCACTGAGCCACCTAGCTGCCTCCTAAGCAATAAGTAGTCAAACTTAAACTTTGTTATATTCTATGAAGCTGTGGGGTATAATGAGCCAAATAGTTCAGTAAAAGTAGCCTGACTCCTTTTGTTCAGTGGTCAGGATTTCTCAGGACTGAACCTCCTCCTTGAATACTCCCCTAGGCCTAAGCCTGATCCTCAATTGCTTTAGTCCAGACCAGAGAGTGGGAGCGTATAGCAGCCCAAGATATTTGGCCTAAAATTGGATTTTTATTGTTAGAATCATAAATTATGTCCACAGAATTTAAAAATTTAACTGTTACCTTACTATTTGATTTTACCTTTATGCCACCTAATTGTGATATTATAATAATGCTTTTTGAATGGAATGAATTGAATTGAATTGTTTCCTGTTGTATCATTCTAATTCCAGATCCTTCTTATGGTTCCTCCCTGATTTCTGTGGGAAGTTTATATTTATTTTGTATGTGTGTGTGTGTGTGTGTGTGTGTGTGTGTGTGTGTGTGTGTGTATAAATAAATAAGTAGGGAGGAAAAGACTCTCAGTATTGTTACCCAATTTAGCTTCTAACTGGTGTATTCTTAAATCTGCCATTATCAGGCTAAGTTGCTGGTAAGTTACTGATCTGCATTAGTAGAAGAGAGAGCCTCCCAGGAAATCCGCCTACAACAATGAAATCTGATCTCTTTTGGAAACCAGAGAGTTTAGACCCTTCAAGACTTTAAGTGATTGCCTAAGATCATATAGGTAACATGCAGTAAAACCAGGATTCAAAATCAGATCCCATAATTATAAGTTTAGGGCTCTTTCCACTCTACCAACTGACAATGAACATTCAGTTTTTTCTTGGACCATTTCTGTGACAGATAATCCACTATTATGCATGGCAGTCCATTACAGCTGTGTTTTTTTTTTTTTTTGTATAGCAAATTGCTACAATGTTTTTCCTTTACAGTAGCGAATGTCTACAAAGTTTCAAAGATCAATTCAGTAGTGTGTGTGTGTGTGTGTGTGTGTGTGTTTGTGCATGCGCATGTGCAGTAGATGATCTCTAACACCCCTGCCAGCTCAAAATCTGTGATCCTTTGCAGAGCATCAGGGACTGAACTGGTTCTATAAGGGAAGGTTGGTGCTGTTTTTTGTTTTTTTTTTTTTTTTTTTGGTTTTTTTATGCCCAGGTGGTCTAGGTGGCCTGATCTTACCACAAAAGCCATCCTGCTCCCCACACTCTAACTCCAGGCTCACTGTTGCCTGAAAGGCTACCGAAGGAGCATGATTCCTTTACCTTAAGGTTAAATCTACCTGGAAGGAGGGACATATACCAGATATGGCCATTTTAGTGTGAATGAACTTCTGGAGAATCCCTTTTGACAGACGAGAAGCATGGAGACACTTGAGTAACTGCAGTGGGAAGGAAAAGGGGCATTCCTAGAGGTAGCAGAGGGGGGCACAAAACTGGGACGCTGGGGACACCAAAGACAAACTGCATACTCCAAAACTTTGTCTGAGGCGCAGGGCATAGAAACAGGTGATCTTCAGAATCCCAGGGAGCTAAATTCAGCTCCAGAATGGAAAGAGTGGAGCTGAAGGTCCTTGTTAATACAAGATTTACAATTGTTCTCAAATCACTTCCTGCATAGCCTTTACTGCCTGAACTATTTTGTTAGTTCTTCAAGAGAAGAGTGTATTGTTTATCCTTTTTATTTCCCTCACAGTATCCGATACTCTCAAAAAGTAGGCTCTAAGGAAATACTTGTGTCTTGTGGCTATTAATGGTGTTGGACCCATGGATCAAGAAATTATTTTTAAGGTATCCCAAGTGTCTTAATTGACTTAATACTTTTGGAACAATGTATACACAATTGTGTATGTATATATACATATATACAAACATATATGGGCAGCTAGGATATGGCAGTGGATAGAGTGCTGGACCTGGAGTCAGGAAGAACTTAGTTTATTTATTTATTTTTTTATTAATTTATTTTGATTTATCAATAATCACTTCCATATGCTTTTGAGTTTAAAATTTTTCTCTCCCTTTCTCCCCACCATCCTCCCCAAGATGGCGCATAATCTGATATAGGCTATACATTTACATTCATATTAAACATATTTTCACATTAGTGATGTTGTAAGTAGAAATTAAAACCAATAGGAGGAACCATCAGAAAGAGGAAACAAAACTCAACAGAAGAGAAAAAAGTTAGCAATTCAGTTTCCATAGTTATTTCTTTGGATGTGGATAGCATTTTCCATCACAAGGCCTCTGGAGATGTCTTAGATCCTTGTATTGCCAGGAAGGGTTAAGTTTATCAATATTAGTCATCACACACATGGCTGTTATTGTGTACAATGTGCTCTTGGTTCTGCTCACTTCACTCAGCATCAGACCATACAACTCTTTCCAGGGTTTTCTGAAGTCAGCCTGTTCATCATTTCTTATAGCACAATAATATTCCATCACATTCATATACCACAACTTGCTCAGCCATTCCCCAAATGATGGACATCCTCTCAGTTTCCAATTCTTTGCCACCACATAAAGAGCTGCTATGAATATTTTTGTACATGTAGGTCCTTTTCCTATTTGTGTGATATCTTTGGGATATAGCCCTAGAAGTGCTATTGCTGGGTCAAAGGGTATGCACATTTTTATAGGCCTTTGGGCATAGTTCCAAATTGCTCTCCAAAATGGTTGGATCATTTTACAACTCCACCAACAATGCATTAGTGTTCCAATTTTCCCACATCTTCTCCAACATTTATCATTTTCCTGTTTTGTCATGTTGGCCATTCTGATAGGTGTGATGTGGTACCTTAGAGTTGTTTTAATTTGCATTTCTCCAATCAATAGTGATTTAGAGCATTTTTTCATATGACTATAGGTGGCTTTAATTTCTTCATCTGAGAACTGTCTGTTCATATCCTTTGACCATTTATCAATTGGGGAATGGCTCGTATTCTTATGAATTTGACTTAATTCTCTATATATTTTAGAAATGAGGTCCTTATCAGAGAGACTGGTTGTAAAAATTGTTTCCCAATTTTCTACCTTCCTTCTAATCTTAGTTGCATTGGCTTTGTTTGTGCAAAAACTTTTCAATTTAATGGAATCAAAATTATCTATTTTGCTTTTTGTAATCTTCTCTATCTCCTGTTTGGTCATGAATTCTTCTGTTCTCCATAGATCTGACAGGTAAACTACTCCTTGCTCTACCAGTTTGCTTATAGTATCAACCTTTATATGTAAATCATGAACCGATTTTGACTTTATTTTGGTATATGGTGTGAGATTTTGGTCTATGCCTAGTTTCTGTCATCCTCTTTTCCGGTTTTCCCACCAGTTTTTTTCAAAGAGTGGGTTCTTATCCCAGAAGCAGAGATCTTTGGATTTATCAAATAATAGATTACTATAGTCATTGACTATTGTGTCTTGCATATTTAACCTATTCTATTGATCTACCACTCTATTTCTTAGCCAGTACCAAGCAGTTTTGATGATTGCTGCTTTATAATACAATTTAAGACCTGGAATGGCTAGGCCACCTTCCCCTGCATTTCTTTTCATTAGTTCTCTTGATATTCTGGACCTTTTGTTCTTCCAAATCAATCATGTTATTATTTTTTCTAACTCTATAAAATAGTTTTTTGGTAGTTTGATTGGTATGGCACTGAATAAGTAAATTAGCTTAGGTAGAATTGTCATTTTTATTATATTAGCTTGGCCTACCCATGAGCAACTGATGCTTTTCCAATTATTTAGATCTGATTTTATTTGTGTGAAAAGCGTTTTGTAATTGCGTTCATAGAGTTCCTGGGTTTGTTTCAGGAGGTAGACTCCTAAATATTTTATAATGTCTACAGTAAGTTTAAATGGAATTTCTCTTTCTATCTCTTGCTGTTGGGCTTTGTTGGTAATATATAGAAATGCTGATGATTTATGTGGGTTTATTTTATAGCCTGCAACTTTGCTAAAATTGTTTATTATTTCAAGTAGTTTTTTACTTGATTCTCTGGGATTCTCTAAGTATAACATCATGTTATCTGCAAAGAGTGATAGCTTTGTTTCTTCTTTGCCTATTCTAATGCCTTCAATAAGACCTTAGTTTGAATCTGGCCTCAGACACTTACTAGTTGTGTGACCCTGGGCAAGTCACTTAACCCTGTTTGCCTCAGTTTCTTCATCTGTAAAAAGAGATGGAGAAGGAAATGGCAAACCACTTCAGTATCTTTGCCAGGATAACCCCAAATGGTGTCATGAAGAGTTGGTCATGACTGAAATGACTGAACAACAACAACATAAGTATATATTTAGGTGTCTATATATTCAAGTATATATATATGTATATATATATACACACACATATACATAGCTATACATACTCATGTGTGCATACATACCTGTAGAGACAGTATGGCATAATGGAACCAGTCCTGAACTTTGAGTTAAGAAGCCTAGGTTCTTGTTTACAATATACATTCCTCCACAACAACCTTGGGAAGTCAATACGACAAATATCATCATTCCAACTTCACAAAGGCCTCACAAAGGAGGACATAGACATGCAGAGAAGTGAAAAGACTTGATTATAATTACTTGTTAGTAAGAATGAGAACTAGAATTCAAACCCAGGTCTCTTGACCTCAAGTTTTATGCCATTCATTCCACTCTCAGCTGGAGGATTTGGGGGTAAATCACATGACCTCCAGGGGCCTCAGTTTCCTCGCCAGTAAAATGAGGACAATTGTCACTAAGACCCCTTTCATCTCAAATATTCTATGATTAAATGCTTTACTAGTGTGGGCAGGAATTCCCCACCCATATTCTGTTTTCTGAATTGAACTGGACCAGAAGTAATCTTGCATTAAACTCTAAAGCTTTTGTTCCCCTTTTGATTTCCTTTTTGCAGACATCCTATTATTTCTAACACATTTCTGGGTTTTCTGTTACTAATCTGAAGGCAGGGAAGGAAATGGAGAATGTTTATCTTCTTTTATTTCTTTACATTTGTATTACCAAGATAGTGGCAGGCTTAAGAACACATCAGTTGGAAGTGTAGGCGGGATAACAATAGTTTAAAAAGAACAGGCATTATTGCTGCAAATTAATCTAAATTGAGTAAACCATGATTGAGAATGGATGCTAAAAATTTTGCTGAAAAATTTCCCTGTTAAGTTAGTGAATGCCATTATAATGGCTGAGCTATTGTTAAGGAAATCTCTGTAGATATCATTCTGGAACATGGAAAATCAGCTGGCACCAATGTTCAAATTAAAAGTTCGGATGTACGGAAGGGGCTTCATTGCAGATGTGTATGTAATGATTTATTTTGCATATTATTTTCTACACAAAGTGTTCCAAATTGCTTTGTAATTAAATGGATATCTAATTATAAATAAAAGCCTGATGAGTTGGGAGAAATTAAGACTCAGGATAAGATAAAAATTGAAGATAAGATTAGGAAAAGGCAAAGGACATTTGAAAAACAATGCTAATGGTTTATTTGTAGAGGTTATTAGAGGCTCTGCCAGTCTCTTGTTGGCTAATTTTGCCATGGGATATAGATTACATCATACATTAAAAAACAGTACATCATTTTATACAATAGATGAGTTCCTGTGCATCTCTGTGCAAATGGACTTTAAAAATCAAATCAATTAATTTTTCCAGTTGACTTATAGCAGAGCCGTAACTAGGTGGGTTTGTGGCCAAACCCAGGGCAAACACCATGAAGCACATCCTCCAATCAACTTTTAAATGCAAATCCAGTGAGCAACTTGTAGGGTTTGTTTGGAGGAGTTAGCCTCCTCAGGGGAGACCCTGGACACTGTGAAATTGGAGAGGGCTCTGTCTATGGTGGGGACTTCGGGGGAACAGTGGGACTGGGCCAGGGAGATGGTCATCTTGGCTACAGAATTGGGATGGAGAAGGAGTAAATTATCTGGTAGATTCCTATTTTAACCATTTTTTTCCTCACTAATTAGGTACTACACTAAACTGCTTTCCTAAAAGACTTGGGCCCTTGGGGGAAAATTCCTAGTTGACCCACCTAGTTATGACTCTGACAAATCATTTTGTCTTCATTTTGAATTGATATTAATTTGCTAGTGTCTGTAAGTTTCCCTTCCACCCAGCCTCTGTGCAAAGAATTAATGTTTACCTAACTTACAGGTTTCTGTTTAATTTTTGAATTCTTTGTCAAAGGAAAAATCATGATGTAAATAATCACTCTTTAATCTTCCTCTTTTGTAAATCGTGTGGAAAATAGAGTTTTCTGGATTGCTGTTAACTGGAATTTACACTAGGAGAAAGACAATTCTAGAGAATGTCTCCCTTCTACTATGGAACAAGAAATAAGTAGCATACAAAAGGTCATTTTCTCTTGTGTCTGTCCATCCATCTATCTATCTATCTATCTATCTATCTATCTATCTATCTATCTATCCATTTATCTATCTATCTATCTATCTACCCTTCACCTGACAGAGTGGAAAGATCTCTGGAGTTGATTCTGGATTCAGATGACTGGATCTGAATACTGGTTTTGTGACTACACATGTGAACTTGCACACATCTCTCTGCCTCATTTTTCTCATCTGTAAAGAGAGTGGGTTGGCCTAGATGCCTTCTGAAGGCCCTTTCAGCCCTAGATCAAGAATCTCCTGTTTCTCCTAACTATACTTACCTGGGTGGAGCCTACTTTATGCTATAGACTTTTCAAATCAATGCTGAACCCTCTTTCCAATTAATGAAGTAAAAGCCCACTTAGGATATGAAGGAAGAAAGGAGACTTGACTGAAAGATTTACCAAGACAATGTAGTGATCCAAGTGCTGAAGTGAGTGCAAAGTTGAACTCTCGTGGGGCCCCTCAAAAGGTTTTCTTGTTAGGCTACTTTGGATTCCAAATTAGGAATTGAAACTAATTGTGTAGTTTCGAATTGAGTCTTTTAACTTCAGTGTATCAGATCAGAAAATGTCTAATACAAACAATCTCAGATGAAGTAATTTGAGAGAAGCTGCATGATGTATAGTAGAATGAATGCTGAACTTGGTTCCAAGAGGCCCAAGTTCAAAGCCCAGTTTTGATATTTATTAGATACATGATCGTTAGCTAATTACAAACTCTCCAAGTCCCAATGTCCTCACCTGTAAAATGAGGATAAAAATATTTTATTTCCTCACAGTATTGTTGTAAGATGGGCATTGTAAACATTATAAAGTGCTGTATAAATGCTAATTTTTATTAATATAGTAGTTCTTTAAGTGAGAAAGATTTAATTTTCTGAGATTTGAAAGGGATATTTTGACTGTAAACTTTTAGAGAGTAGACATACATTTTGAGGTCACTCCTGACTTCTGCCATTTACCCAGGCTTGAAAACTTTAAATCACCTTAGACTTCTGCCTTCATTTTGTTTCTTGCATACTTATCACATGGTGGTAAGCTCCTAATAAGTGCTTTCTTCATTCACTCATTCCCTCTCTCATTCCCTTCATTCATTCATGTCCAATCAACTGCCAAATCTTATTGATTCTCCTTCACAATCCCTCTCCCATTTGACATCCCCCTCTCCACTAACGTTGGATACTTTTTGAATGATTTATTTGTATATAATTTGTTTCATCATCCTTTTTGTGTCATCAGTTTCATGGATTGCCATGGTCAAAGACAAAATTCATCATTAGGTTGCCAATGTAATGGTAATATCCCTTTCTATTCTTAGCTGATTCTCAGAAATGATGGATCTGTTACTGAGGTCATACTTGGAGTCTCTCCAGCATGGTAGAACCTGGCAGAACTTATGCTTTGATGACATAAGCTTGGAGAATCTAGGGTCACTTCCATGCCACAATGAGGCACCAGATTTTGCCGAGAAATAAGAGTAAAAGGCATCATCAAGGAATTGTTTGATAGGATGAGAAGATGGGTTGGACATGTGGCAAGGATGAAGGAAGACAGAATGTTCCAGTAGTACACCTTCAATGTCCAGAGAAATTAGGGAGAGCCCCCAGCACACTTGGTAGATTCCCTGTGATGAACTTTTAGGACAAGAGTTCTTATGTGACAGGGACTCCTTGGGTAGTGTGATGAAACCTATGGACTCCTCTGAATAATGTTGTTAAATGTACAAAATAAAATATACAGGATAAGAAAGGAAACCAATTATATTGAAATACAGTTGTCAGCATATTCCAAAAATAAGCTCACAGACCCTAGGTTAATAACCTCTGTTTTAAGAGGACATGAACAAAAATGCCATTGGGTAGACAGGCATAGATGGGTTTTGACCTGTATTGTTGGAGCAAACTACAGAACTGGTGAGCTCATAGAACCATTTGAATATTTTGAGTATGCTTCTCAGGGACTCTGATGATGCTTAAGTTCTCTTTCTTAGACCTATTTTCCATGAAGGATGGTTTTGACAGCAGATATTTCATTTGTTTTTTTTTTTTAAAGCTTAATATTTCTTCTTGTTGTGGATTTTTTTTAACTTTTAACTTTTGAATTTGATGAACCACCAAAAGAATTTCCATATAAAAGTAATATAGAAGAAGATTATGTGTGGAACTGTGAATCTCTATTGTGAAAATTGTGCTTTTTGAAAAAAAAGTATATGATAAATTAAATATGTTACTTTCAAAGTTGTTCTGCTTATGTTTCCTTTTAAACTTTCCTATATTCTTTTCTGTGTATATAAAAAATGCTCTTTTCTTTTCCCTCTTCCCCCCCCTCCCCCTTCTCCTCCTCCTCCTTCCTCTTCCTAGATTCCTTCTTCCTCCCTATCCTTCCTGTCCTCCAATACACAAAGAAAAAATAATCCTTGTAGCAAAACCCCTCCAAAAACAAACCATTCATTTTCCATGTCAAAAAATATATGTCTCACCCTGCACCTTGATACCATGGTTTTTCTTTCAGGAGGTGGGTAGTATGCTTCATCATCTCTCGTTGAAATTTTGAGTTTTATTTATTCTGTTTTTCAGGGCATCAACAACCTTCATAAGTCTACATTTAAGCTGTTTATTCTCCATCCAAGTTTTTACTCTAGGGCTATTAACTCAATTCCTGCCTCTTCCTTAATTTCTTTTAGAAGGCATTCTGTCTACTCTTGGAGACTTTGTGGCCAATCTGTTCTTATTTCTAGTGTCCTGCTTCTAATTGTTGCCCAGTTATTCTCTTCTGGAGTGTTATCCTGGGATTCTTTTAACCCATAGTATTTCCTCATTGTATTAAGAGTCTTCTTATGTTTGCTGATTTCTTTAGCACTAGAGATGATTTTTGTTCATCTGACCCATTTTCTTACTATCCTTGAGGGGGATAGACCTCAAGCTCTTTGAGTCCTTAGCTCAAAAGATGTTACCATGTTTTACTGGCTTGATTTGTATTAGAAGTGACTGGAAGGTGTTAGAGTTCTCATTCCCATCAGTGCCCTAAATGGTATCCTTGTATCAGTTAGCATCATTGGATTTGTTCTGTGAAAATTGGATTCCTTCAAATGGCCATACTTGAGGACCTAGAGGGCCACATATAGCTTCAAGGCTGCAGGTTCCCCACCCCTAGACAATTTGCAATGGGGAAACAGAATTTTTACACTCTGTTCTTAGATAGAAATTAATCCTTTTTCATGTTACTAACTTTTATCACTAGTAAAAATAATAGCAGACATTTATATGGTACTTAATTTTTATTTATTTATTTTTTACTTTTATCTTTTATACTATGGTAACTTCCTGAAAGGGCAGTTAGGTGGTGCAGTGGATAGAGCTGCAGGCCTGGAGTCAGGAAGACCTGAGTTCAAATCCAGCCTCAGACACTTATTAGTTTTGTGACCCTGGGAAAGTCACTTAACCTGGTTTGCCTCAGTTACCTCATCTGTAAAATGAGCTAGAGAAGAAGATGGCAAATCACTCCAGTATTTTGGCCAAGAAAACCCAAAATGGATTGCAAAGAATCAGACAAAACTGAATAACACCTCTCAGAACTAGATAAATCTAACCACAACATAAACAAGAAAGAAATTAAAGAGGTGAATAGAATTTTAGAAAAGTTAGATATGGTAGACCTCTGGAGAAAATTGAATGGGGATGGAAAGGAATATGCCTTTTTCTCAGTGGTCCATGGCACCTACATGAAAGTTGATCATGTACTAGGGCATAAAAACCTCAGAATCCAATGCAGAAAGGCAGAAATATTAACTGCATCCTTTTTAGACCATGATGTAATAAAAATTACATGTAATAAAGGGCCATGGAAAGATAGACTAAAATTAATTGAAAACTAAATAATCTAATCCTAAAGAATGAGTGGGTCAAACATCAAATCATAGAAACAATCAATAACTTCATTCAAGAGAATGACAATAATGAGACAACATACCAAACTTACGGAATGCAGTCAGAGCAGTTCTTAGGGGAAATTTTATATCTCTTAATACTTACATGAATAAAATAGAGAAAGAGGAGATCAATGAATTGGGCATGCAACTAAAAAAGCTAGAAAAAGAACAAATTGAAAATCCCCAATTAAACACCAAATTAGAAATACTGAAAACCAAAGGAGAGATTAATAAAATTGAAATTAAGAAAACTATTGAACTAATAAATAAAACTAAGAACTGGTTTTATGAAAAAAAACAATAAAATAGATAAACCTTTGGTTAATTTGATTAAAATACAGAAAGAAGAAAACCAAATTACCAGTATCAAAAATGAAAAGGGTGAATTCACCACCAATGAAGAGGAAATTAAAACAATAATTAGGAGCTATTTTGCCCAACTGTGTGCCAATAAATTTGACAATCTTAATGAAATTAATGAATGTTTACAAAAATATAAATTGCCCAGATTAACAGAAGAGGAAATAAAATTCTTAAGTAATCCCATTTCAGAAAAAAGAACTGAATAAGCCACCAATGAACTCCCTAAGAAAAATTCTCCAGGGCCAGATAGATTTACAAATGAATTCTATCAAACATTTAAAGAACAACTAATTCCAATACTACATAAACTATTTGGGAAAATAGGTGAAGGAGTCCTACCAAATTCTTTTTATGATACAAATGTGATGCTGATACCTAAGCCAGGAAGAGCCCAAACAGAGAAAGAAAATTGTAGACCAATGACCCGAATGAATACAGATGCAAAAAATTTTAAATAAAATATTAGCAAAGAGATTACAGCAACTTATTTAGAAGATAATGTACTATGATCAGGTAGGATTTACACCAGGAATGCAGATCTGGTTCAATATTATGAAAAGTATCAGCATAATTGACCATATCAACAACAAATCATATTATTATCTCAATAAATGCAGAAAAGGCTTTTGACAAAATATTACACCCATTCCTATTAAAAACACTAGAGAGCATAGGAATAAATGGAATCATCTATTAAAAACCATCAGCAAGCGTTATATGTAATGGGTATAACCTAGAAGCATTTCCAATAATATCGGGGGTGGAACAAGGATGTCAATTATCACCACTGTTATTCAATATTGTACTAGAAATGTTAGCTTTAGCAATAAGATAAGAAAAAGAAATTGAAGGAATTATAACAGGTAGAGAAGAAACTAAGCTATCACTCTTTGCAGATGATATGATGGTATATTTAGAGAATCTCAGAGAATCAAGTAAAAAACTACTTGAAATAATAAAGAATAGCAAAGTTGCAGGATATAAAATAAACCCGTATAAATCATTGGCATTTCTATATATTACTAACAAATCCCAACAGCAAGAGATAGAGAAATTCCATTTAAAGTTACTGTAGACATTATAAAATATTTGGGAGTCTACCTGCCAAGACAATCTGAGGAACTATATGAACACAATTACAAAACACTTTTCACAAAAAATAAAGTCAGATCTAAATAATTGGAGAAATATCAGTTACTCAAGGGTAGGCCAAGCTAATATAATAAAAATGACAATTCTACCTAAGCTAATTTACTTATTCAGTGCCATACCAATCAAACTACAAAGAATTATTTTATAGAATTAGAAAAAATAATAACAAGATTCATTTGGAATAACAAAAGATCCAGAATATCAAGGGAATTAATGAAAAGAAATGCAAGGGAAGATGGCCTAGCCATATCAGATCTTAAATTGTATTATAAAGCAGTAATCATCAAAACTACTTGCTACTGGCTAAGAAATAGAATGGTGGATCAGTGGAATAGGTTAGGTACATAAGACAGAGTAGTCAATGACTATAGTAATCTACTGTTTGATAAACCCAAAGACTCCAGTTTGTGGGATAAGAACTCACTATTTAACAAAAACTGCTGGGAAAACTGGAAAATAGGATGGTAGAAACTAGGCATAGACCAACATCTTACACTGTACACCAAGATAAAATCAAAATGGGTACACTATTTAGACATAAATGGTGGTACTATAAACAAATTAGGAGAGCAAAGAATGGTTTACCTGTCAGATCTATGAAGAATGGAAGAATTTATAATTGAACAAGAGATAGAGAACATTATGAAATACAAAATGGATAATTTTGATTACATTAAATTAAAAAAGATTTTGCACAACTAAAGCTAATGCAACCAAGATTAGAAGGGAATCAGAAAGCTGGGAAACAGTTTTTACAACCAGTGTCTCTGATAAAGGCCTCATTTCTAAAATACATAGAGAACTAAGTCAAATTTATAAGAATATAAGTTATTCTCCAATTGATAAATGGTCAGAGAATATGAACCGGCAATTTTGAAATTAAAGCTACCTATAATCATATGAAAAAATGCTCTAAATCACTATTGATTAGAGAAATGCAAATCAAAACAACTCTGAGGTACCACATCATACCTATCAGATTGGCTAACATGATAAAACAGGAAAATGATAAATGTCGGAGAAGATGTGGGAAAATTTCAACACTAATGCATTGTTGGTGGAGTTGTGAAATGATCCAACCATTCTGGAGAACAATTTAGAAGTATGCCCAAAGGGCTATAGAACTGTGCATATCCCCTTTGACCCAACAATACCACTGAGAGATCATAAAAGTGGAAAAAGGACTCACAGGTAGAAAAATATTTATAACAGCGATTTTTGTGGTAGCCAAGAATTAGAAATTGAGGGGATGCTCATCAATTGGGGAATGGCTGAACAAGTTGTGGTATATGAATGTAATGGAATACTATTGTGCTATAAGAAATGATGAGCAGGCAGACTTCAGAAAAACCTGGAAAGACTTGTATGGACTGATGTTGAGTGAAGTGAGCAAAAACAGGAGAATGTTGTACACAGTAATAGCCACATTGTACGATGCCTAACTTTGATAGACTTAGCTCTTCTCAGCAATGCAAGGACCTACGACAACTCCAAAAGACTCATGATGGAAAATGGTGTCCACATCCAGAAAAAGAACTATGGAGTCTGAATGCAGATCGAAGCATACTATTTGCTCTCTCTTTCTTTCTCTCTCTCTCTCTCTCTCTTTTTTGGTTTCTTTTTTCTCGAGGTTTCTCCCAATGGCTCTACTTCTAAAATTTAAAACTCAAAATCTTATGGAAGTGAATGTTGAAAACTAAAAATAAATAAATAATTTTTAAAAAGACTGAACAACAACAACAAACTTCCCAATAACATCACATAAGCCTCCTTACAACAAAGAAAAACAATTAAGCAAAACCAGTTTATACAATGCTTATGTCTGATAGCGTATGCCATAATCTGTATCCATTTACTACTACTTTCCACTAAGAGTAAGGAAATATGTTTCAGCTTTGGTCCCCCAGAGCCAAGATTGGGAAGTTGCATTTAATTTGACTTCTTTTTATTTATTTAAAATAAATTTTATTGATATATTTGGTTTCATATTGCCCAATTTCCCCCTGAATCCCTCTATTCCATTTCCCAGAGAGCCATCCCATATGACAAAGACTTTTTTTTTTTAACAGAAAAAGGTCAGCAAAAAAGTTAAAATCTGACACACACACATACACACAATCTTATAATACATGCAGTGTTTCACACCCATGGACACCCCCTTTCCTCATCTCTGCAAAGGAGTAGGAGGAGATATTTTCTTATATATCTTATTAGGGGACCATCCTTGTGCTTCATAATTTAACAAAATTCACTTCTAGTTGTATTGTGGTTGTTCTTTTCATTTACATCATTGCAGTCATCGCGCTTATTGTTTTCTTGACTTTGCTTATTTCACTTTGTATCAGTTCATGTAAGTTTTTCCATGCTTCTCTGTATTCAATATAGTAATTACTAATATGGCATAATTTAGCCATTCCTGCTTTGTTTCCAGTTCTTTGCTACCACAAAAAAGTGCTACTATAGATATTTTGATGTATATGGGACCTTTCTTTTTGTCAAAAATCTCCTTGGAGTATATTGATTTAATTTTTAATGTCTTTCAGTGTAGCTTTCATTTATGTTGCTGTAGTCATTGAGTCAATTATTCTGCCTTCTTCTACATCAGTTCATTCCATAGTCTTTCAAGTCTTTCCATATTTCCCCAAATTCCTCATTGTCCTCATTTCTTATGGCACAACAATATTCCACTATGTTTATATGTGACACTTTCTTCAGATGATTCTCAACCAACGGGCACCCATATTTTGCCTGTTTGTTTGTTTAAGGTTGCAAAAAAAAGAGCTTCTGAGAATAGTTTGACATTTGGAACTTTTTTCTGTCATTGACTTACTTTAGGTATATTCCTAATAGGTAGATTAAAGTACTTTAAAGTTGGAAAAGTCCTTTATATGCACAATCTCATTTAATCCTTATAATAATCCTGTGAGTAGGTATTAAAGGAGTTATTACCCCTATTTGAGGAAACTGAAGTTTAGAGAGTTTAGTTTACTCACTCAAGATCACATCACTATTAAGACTAAGGGGCAGGATTGAGGAATACCCAAGTTCCCCAAGTCCAGCACCCTCTCCACTGTATCCTGTCCATCAAGGCCTCCTCTTATGCCTTATTGTGACATGGAATTGGCCTTGGGTCCTTGAAAGCCAATGTCCATGGAGTGACTGATAGGATAGGTTCAATCACAGCCCAAGATCAGCATCTGGACTACTGTAATCTTCCCTGAAATTAATTTAAATGGTCTAACCCTTAAGGGTAGGTTCTCTAACTAGATATTTCAAAGAGAGACAGCATAAAGCACATATCTGGTAGAGTTCTCTTTTTAAAAGTAAAAAAATGTTACTGTAATCATGGAGTTAAAATAAAACCTGTCTTAAACCATTATTTGTTTTATTGGTTGATGGGAAAAGGCAAGGTTCAGTTTTCAAAATGACCTTCAATACAAATTTGTTGCAGGTTCATAGAATAAATGTGAATTTTCAGTTTTCAGATCTAAAAACACCATTGAATGTTACAGTCATTTCTGTTGAAAAAGAGTTGGAACTATGTTGCTGGGCAACAATAAGAAAACAAATCATTTTGGTGGGAAAAGTCCACCACTATAATGATGCTCTATTCCCCACCCCCTGCCTCTCCCCATTTTCTCTTTCTTTGACTTTGAGATTTTAAAGGCCTAAAGATGGTAAAGGTCGAGGAGAAGAAAGCATGCAATAGTTGAAAAGGTGGGAAATTCAGGGTCTGTAGACTTGCCTTCAAGTCTCAGCTAAGCTACTTACTGCTTATGTGACCTAGGTCTGGTCATTTATCCTCACTGATCCTCACATGCAAAATGGCTTGAGTTAGATCACTTTGAAGGTCCCTTTCCAATGCTAAATCCTCTTATTTCTCAGCTTAAATTCAGAGAAGCTCATCGCTGGAAGCTTGGCATTAAGGAAATATACAGTTAAAGAAGTTCATGGAAGCTGTCCACATAGAGGGGTTGACACCTGGTGGTAAAGGGAGCACCCGCACCCATAACACCACTGGTCCTGGAAGCACATTAGGCACTAAACACTTCAGGAACTAGCAAGTACTTGGTATGGCAGTGGCCTTCTCATTTTGGAGATGCCGTTATCCCTGCCTCCTCTTCTTTCATGAGAGAGCTCCTTCTCTGTCTTTGGAACCTCCAATTGAAGAAGTAACCAGCCATACTCATCACTCAGTGGCTCAGTTCCTGACTCTCTGGACTACTTTTCCACCTCATGTTACATTTGGACACTTTCCTTCTTCCTTTGCCCTTTTTAGCTCTCTTTTATGTGTTGTCTTTTCTCTTAAGAATGTAAGCTCTGTGAAGGCCGGAACCTTCTATTTACTTATTTTTGCATTCCCAGAGTTTAATACAGTTGCTGACATGTAATAAGCACTCAATAGATCATTTATTTAATCTAACATTTAAGTGGCTTCATGATAGCAGAACATAAGCTCTTAGAGGTCGAGCATGGGTTCATTTTTATCTTTATATTTTCATAGCCTACCATAGTTCTTGGCACAAAGTGCTTAATCAATTATTAATCAATCAACAAACATTTGCTTATTAGGTGTCAGGCACTGTGCTAAGTGTTGGGGATACAAAGAGAAGCAAAAACAATTCCTCCTCTCAAGGAACCTACATTCCACTAGGGAAAATGATGTATACATTAACTGGTATGTACAAGATAAATACAGATCAGATGGAAAGTAGACAGGGGTTCTGAACCTTTCTGTTTGTGATAGATTCTTTGGACATTCTGGTGAAATTTATGGACCCTTTCTCAGACCCTTTATGTCTAATAATGTTTTTAAATGCATGAAATAAAATAAAGAGGATTACAAAAGAAACCAATTATATTAAAATATGATGTAAGTACAATGATAAATGATACAATGATAAAATATTATGTATATGCACATACATATACATACATACATGTGTATGTGTGTATATTAAACCTGCCTTAGAGGGCTTCATAACCTGGGATATATAAATTTAATTGATTGAATTTAATTGATCCTCTCAAGGAAATTGGTACTGAATTCCCACTAGCACACAGATATCTTCCTTGCCAAATGAAATACCCTTCCAGTTGGCACTAGCTATCTCTCTCTGAGTAGAAAGACACATCTTGTTAGTGATGGGCAGCAGTAGAACCCACTGACCATATGGGTTGGACTGAGAGCCCTTCTGTCCATGCTTAGCGTGGATGCAAATGGAAACACAGAAGACTCTTTTGCTCTGTAGGGATTACTTGAACATATTTTACTAGTATTTAATTCATTCGGCGAGACCTTCTCCAAATGAATATTTCTTGCATTTTTGCTGAACACAGCACTTTAAAAGTTCGCTTGATGAGGAATACTTCTTGCATTTTATAGTGGAAAACTTAGACCACAGGCAAAATGTTTGAACAGCAAAAATAGACAAAAACCTAATTATTATAGCCATGTAGTAACAGATCAATGGTGGCTTACATAGGAGATTTGATTTAGGTTTTTTTTTTAAGATTAAAAAATCATTTCTTTTTTTTCTTTTTTAGACAATTGGGGTTAAGTGACTTGCCCAGGGTCACACAGCTAGTAAGTGTCAAGTGTTTGGTCTGAGGCTGGATTTGAACTCAGGTCCTCCTGACTTCAGGGCTGGTGCTCTATCTACTGTGCCACCTAGCTGCCCCTAAAAAAAATCATTTCTTAACTAATACCAACTCTAAATCTATGATCCTAATATTTCCAGATTTGAAATTGTCACAGTTAATTTTCCTCTAATTTATGTCATATATACACATATATATATAATGTATATATATGTATATGTGTATGTATATGTATATGTCTGTATACATATTACACACACACACACACACACACACACACACACACACACATACATACACTTCACCCGAGGCCCACTCTAATGACTCGTGATGCTTGGAAGGGGGCCCTGCGATTTAGGTCTCTTTTACAATGGAAGAGTCCAATGAGACCAGGAAGAATGCAGCTGAACACCGATGGAAAATAAGCTTAACTCATTTTAGAAAAGCTTATCACCAGGTTGGTCTCAGAGTGATGCTTTTTTTTTTTTTTTTGGCCACAACGACTTAATGTGGGTCATTTTACCTCTGGTAGTAAAAGTGAAATCACCTTATCTCAAATCCTGTAGCATCTCTCTCTCTCTCTCTCTCTCTCTCTCAAGTGGCTTGCTCAGGGTCACAAAGCTAATACATGTCTGAGGCCAGATCCGAATTCAAATCCTCCTTACTCCGGGGCCGGTGCTCTATCCATTACACCACCTGGCTGCCCCTACATCTTTCTTAAAAATAGCTAGGCAGCACAGTGGATAGAATACTGGACTTGGAATTAGGAAGAACAGAGTTCATATCCTGCCTCAGACATTTAAGTAATTTGACTAGGGTCACACATTAGCTGTGTGACATTGGAGAAGCCACTTAACCAGTTTCAGTTTCTTCATCTATAAAATGGGGATAATAATAGCACTCATCTCCCAGGCTTTGTTGTGAGGATAAAATGAGATAACACGTGTAAAGTGCTTTTCAAATCTCAAAGCTTCATATAAATGTGAGCTATTAGAACAACAAGGAAGGCAGGATTGATCATCCACTCGCAGTGGCAAGACAAATTTCAAGTTTTCCAAAAGGAATTATGTTTCTAGTAAGAGATGACAACCTACATGTAAAAGTCTAGGTTTCCCATTTGTCTCCTAGGCAAATCAGCAGACGTGTTGACCATTCTTAGGTCGATGATGATGTGGTAGAAATATTGTGTGAAAGCTAGAGTAAGAACAGAAGCAATACTTGGCCTTTGGATATATTGTAAATAATTTCATTGCTGGAGCCATCCCCAGTCATCCTGATCTATATCTGGCCAGTGGGCCTAGATGGATCTGGAGGAAAGAGTGAGGCTGGTGACTTTGCGCAGCCCTCCCTCACCTAAATCTAATTCATGTGCAAGTCATGGCATCATCTTCCTGATATCATGGTCCTCTTTGAGAACAAAAGACAAACAAGAACAACAACAATAAATAATTTCATTATGGATTATTCCAAGCACATTTGTTGTAGAAATGGGCTCAGGAACAAAGAGAATCTCAGGGTTAAAAAAAAGAGCATGACAGTGTGATGTGGCAGAGAGATTACAGGACTGGGAATACGGAGGCCTGTGTCAGCTAGCACTGTAATCTTGAGCAAGTTATTACACCTTTCTGGGTCTCAGTTTCCTCATCTGTAAAATGGATTGGGTGATTGCCAAGGTTCTTTCTGGCTTGAATGTTCTTCATTGTTACATCATAGAAAGCACAGCATGCAGATTTTGATTAATTTTAAAACTCAGCATATATATATATATATGTAAAATATACATATGTGTGTGCATACATAAAGTGTTATAAACATAAAGTGTTACTTTGTAGGGAACTGAGTACCATCATTCAACAATTCAATCTAATAAAATTATTTAGCACCTTAGTAGTTGCAAGACTGTGCTAGATGCTGGTGATCAGTTTCCTGTTGTAAAATGAGGGGGCTGGACTTGAAAGCTTCTAAGGTCCCTTTTAGTTCTAAATCTGGGATTCTAGGGTCCAAAGACAAAAGCCAGTTTATGACCTAAAGGAATTTATATTCCTCAGGAAGAAAACAATACATTCTCAGACAAGCAGAAACTATCTATCTCTATCTATCTATCTATCTATCTATCTATCTATCTATCTATCTATCTATCTATCTATCTATCTATCTATCTTTCCATCTATCTATCTATCTATCTATCTATCTATCTATCTATCTGTCTGTCTGTCTGTCTGTCTGTCTGTCTGTCTGTCTGTCTGTCTGTCTATCTATCTATCTATCTATCTATCTTTCTATCCATCCATCCATCCATCTATCTATCTATCTATCTATCTATCTATCTATCTATCTATCTATCTATCTATCTATCTATCTATCTATCTTTCTATCCATCCATCCATCTATCTATCTATCTATCTATCTATCTATCTATCTATCTATCTATCTATCATCTATCTGTATATACACATATACATATATATACATGAATACATACACACACACATGTTACACACAAGGTATAAATGAAGGGTAATTTGAGCAGAGTCCTTAACACTAAAAGAATCAGGGAACTGGCTCTTGTAGGAGGTGGTTTTTGGACTGAGCCTTGAAGGGATCTAGGGGCACCCAGAGGAGATGATAAATAGAGAACATGTTCTAGGTTTGCAGGAAAGCATGTTCAAAGACAGACATGCACAACACGCAGCCTGCCAAGGGATTTTGGGCAGCCTGAGAAAAATGCAGAGGATGTGAAAGAAAGTAAAGACGTAATGAGTGCTTTGTCCATGACCTGCTTAAACCACCTTCCGCTACTTGGCATGTGGGTTGCCACTGTGGGCTCTCTCCTGTTTGTCATGTGGCCATGGCAACCAGGCATCGTTATACTTTTACTTGGAAAGTGAGCCACTAAAAACTTATCTGCAGCCCAAAGAAGCTCAGCCTGTATTAATTTTGGCCCCTACCTACTGCCAAGCTGTTCAGGTCTATTCAAAGATATGAATGTGGGAGGAAGGAGAAAAGAAGTATTATTAAGCACTTATTATGAGCCAGGCACTGTGCTCGGTGCTATACAAATATCTCATTTGTCTTTCATAACAACCTTGAGAGGTAAGTGTTCTTGTCATCCCCATTTTTCAGTTGAAAAAAAAACTGAGGCAAATAGAAGTTCGATGGCTTGCCCAGGAGCACATAGCTAGTAAGTATCTGAAGCTGGATTTGAACTCAGGTTGTCCTGACTTCGGTGCTCTATCCGCTGAGCCACTTAGTTAAATGTGATAGGATGTCATATTCAAGAAACGTCAACCTCACCTAGTTTGGTTGGAATTCAGAGTGCATTAGGGGAATAATATGAAATTAGTCTAGATGGTTTGGAGTTATATTGTAAAGGGCTTCATATGCCAAACCAGGGAAAAAAACATTTGTATATATGAATATATTTAAGATATTCTTATACATATATATATATATATACATATATATCTATTAAAAATGTTTGTCACTTCTTGGCTGGATAGGCACTTACAAAAGGGAAAGAAAATTATTTCATTGCCAGACCAAGTCAATGATGAATATCACTTAGGAAGTTGTGTTTATTAATTGTCTTTGACCTTCCCATGAAATATGAAGGGTCATTCTAAATGTGATGTGAATGATTAAGGAAATCAATGTATAGCATTCTATTTGCAAATAGAATATGTTTTTTCCATTTCTTTTCTGCCTCCTAACAATAAAAAAGGATATTAATGATATTTACGTTGAATGTTAAGAGATGAATGAATGGATTCTCTCCAGGAGAGAATGACCTTTCAGTTATTCAGGCATTACTTTTCAAAAACCATTCATTGGTTAGGAGTAAAATATATAGAATTACTTCCTCTCCTTACTCTGTACTGTTCTCATTACTCTTACTGTTCTCATTCTAGTCCACTGCAGCTGCCCTGGTACTTAAAGGAGGATTTTGTAGAACAACAACTGGTCAGTGATATTAAAGGCAAGAAGGCTGTATCAAGTGTGTGTCTTCTCACACAGGGAAGGCTTGGGGCTTGGGAGAGGGACACCTAGGGAAGGGGGCACTGAGTGGGAAAAAGGTGCAACTAAGGAAGGACACTACTAGGTAAGCACCAATCATCCAAATTAGGTCATTGGCCAACGTTTCCAAAGTAGGGAAGGAAAAGGCAGGGAAGGTCACAGTCAGCAATATTACTAAGGACTTAGCCAATTGTTAGGGCCTGGCAGGAACCCAAACTGGTCCTGTAGGATGCTACCCTGTGGAACTGGCAGATCCATGTTACACAACACTCTTATCACTCCTCCTAGTTTTATGGATGAGGTACTTGGCTCTGTTGCCACTCTATGAATTTGTCCAGGTCAGCAACATGAGCCGAGGGCAGCAGGGTATTTATAGAGAAGGGGTGTGATCTCACTCAGACCCTCATGATTTGTTTTCCTATCTGTGATTTGATTCTTGGTAGAGTAGGCACATACAAATGGGGAGAAAAATTATTTCATCACTAGATCGAGAGAGGCAGAGAGGAAGCAGAAATTGATTGAATCAGTCTACTACCAGGATTGGAAGATTCTAGTATGGAAGGATTCCAGGGAAGGACTACAGAAGGAAGGAAAGGACATGTCTAGAGGTTAGAGCCTTCCTCTTCTTCCCCCTCCTCCAAAAAGAGAAGTTTGTGGACTATAACACCCACTCAAATAGATACTGATTCACATGTACATTTCAATTCTTACTGACTTTTCTCTTTTTTATTTGGTGGTTTATGCCGGCATTCAAACCTATGAACATAATGATGCATTTACAGACCAGACACTGTTTTATAACTATCTTGGCAATTCTGTGAGAGAGGTTTTAAAGTGTTCCCTTTAAAAGTCTATACTACTTCTGTGAATAGGGCAGAATGAGAAATCACAAGGGAGCCTATCTTTTCAATATTGCACTGAAATACAGCAGAAACACCGAAAAGAAGCAAAACTACCAGAAATCCTCAAAAGGTAATCTTAATAATCACTAACAAGTTACTAGCTGTGTGACCCTGGGCAAGTCACTTAACCCCCATTGCCCAATCAAAAAAATAAAATAAAAAAAATAATCACTAACAAGAATGAGTAAACCAAAGAATTCCAATACTATGAATAAAATAAGCAGGACTAAAAATACTAGAGGAGAAATATACTACAGAGCTGTGCCAGAAACAAAGAATTTTCTCAAGGCATGATAATACAGCCAGGGCTAATGAAAGAATTAAGGGGGTAATGGAATTAGCCAAAGAAACCACAAAAAAGAAATAAACAAAGAACTGCTTAGAGTTGAGGGATAGGACAAGGTGATGAAACAACAGTTTAGAAATGCATGTGGAGAATTAAAAAACAGCAATGGAGTAAACGAAAAGTAGAATTATTTTACTGGAAGACAAAAGGGAAGGACAATGGAAGCAGACAAAAAACACAGAATATTACTCAAATTTTTTTTTAAAAAGAGAGATTTGGAATCTAATGAGACAAAAGTAATGGATTTGGAGAGTAAAAATTTTAAGGAACTTCTTATTCTTCATATACAGTGCTAGAACTACTGTCTCACATTGGAATTAATGAAAAATCCTGAAGGAGATAATGATATGATTTTTTCCCATTTTTCTAGTGCTATATTTCCATAATGTACCAAAGAAAATTTCCCTAGACATGGGAAAAATTACAAGTAGAATTTGGACATCCAGTTTGACGTATTTGAAAAGTGGCTGAAGATTGGAGGTCAGCAGAGAGGTTAGGGCAAGATAGGTAGATTTGAGAATTATCAGCACAGAGACAGTAATTAAATCCTTGTGATTTAATTAATTCGCTCAGTGATCAGGTCACCAAATGAAGTAGTATAGAGGGAGAAGAGAAGAGAAGAGGGCCCAGAACAGAACCTTGTGGGACACCTATGATTAGAGGGCATGATCTGGATGAGGATGAAGCAAAGGAGAATGAGGAAGAGCGGTCAGACAGGTAGGAGGAGAACCAGGAGAGAGTGATGTCCCGAAATCCTAGACAGAAGAGAGTATCAAGGAGGAGAGAGTGAGTGACATTGTCAGAGGTTATGTAGAGATCAAGGAGGATGAGGACTGAAAAAAGTTCATTGGATTTTTCGATTAAAAGATTATTGGTAACTTTGGAGGGAGAACTTTTGGTAGAATGATGAGGTTGGAAGTTGGATTGTAAGAGGTTAAGAAGAGAATGAGAGGAGAGAAAGTGGGGGCACCTATTGTAGATGATCTTTTCAAGACGTTTAATCACAAAGGGCTAAAGAGAAATATGTCAGTAGTTAGCCATGATGGAATGATCAAGTGAGGGTTTTTATAGGCTGGACATGTTTTTAAGCAGTAGGGAAGGAACCAGTAAAATAGGAAGAGATTGAAGGTAAGTGATACAGTGTTGGTGAAAGTGGGTACAATCTGTTGGAGGAGATGGGATGTAATGGCATCACCTGAACAGGTAGAGGGATTAGCTTTGGTGAAGTATAAGGCTAATTCATAAGTGAAATAGGGGTTAAGGAGAAGATGGTAGCAGAAGGGATACGAATGACATGAAATATGGAAGAAGGAAGAAGAGGGAGTTCACGGTGAATAGCCTCAATTGTTTCAGTGAAATATGAGACTAGGTTCTTAGCTGAGAGGATGGGGGTAGAGGGAGCCATAGGAAGGGGAATGAAAAAGTTTGGAAAAGCTACTATAGAGGTAGAGACAGCCAGTTGATGAGGGAGGTATAGTTGAATTGCCTAGCAGCAGCAAGGGTCCAGTTTAGGTTGTATAACATAAACTTGTAGTGGATCCAGTCTGAGTCGTTGTATGATTTTCTCCACCTTTGTTCAACAGCTTGTGTGTAAGAGTGAAGATGGTGGTTGGTGGTAGTGAGACTGTGGTTTGGCAGAGTGAAATCATTTAAATGGTAAGGGGGTCTAGGGACTCAATAGAGAAGAAGACAGTGTAGAGTTGAATTGGTTCACCAAGGGATCAAGATGAGGAAAAGAAGAGAGAGTGGCTAATGCGGTAGAGATGACCTGGAAGAGAAATGAGGACTCAAGAGATTGGAGGTCACAGTATGAACAAAGAGTTAGAGAGGAGAGAAAAATTGTCACCCATTTACCAAACTCATTGTAAAAGGAAGGGGAGTAATCTGGAGATCTGTAGACAACTGCTACCAGGATTTTCATTGGTGGTAGAGATGAACAGCACGAATAGCAAAGGAGAATAGGTTACTGAGTAATGGAGGTAGAGAGAGAACCTGGAAGAGGTGATGGGGAGCTAGGAGTATTCTAACTCCTCCACCTCAACTAGTGAGCTGAGAAGAATGAGTGAAGCAGCCAGTGTTGGAAAGGGTGGCTGGGGAAACTGACTCTACAGGGAGGAACCTAGGTTTCAATAATGGCTAGAAGATAAAAGAAGTGAGAGAATAAAAGATTTACGATAAAAGGAAGTTTGTTATTCATGGAATAGGCATTCCAGAGGAAACAGAAGCAGGAGAGGGTGTGTTTGGTTGAAACTTTGTGGTGGGAGGGTTGAGGGGGATGGGAATAAGATATAGGGTTGTAGGGGATGGTGAATGAGATTTGGATGAGGACCTACAGGGATTCAAAATCACTGGGATGTGTAAGGTATGAGCATGCTCATCACTGAGTTGAAAGCACCATTTCTCTTCCCAAAGGAGGCTGGAGGTAAGATGGAAGGCATACAATCAAATGGTTAGATGGAAGGCCCCATTTCAGTATATTTCTTACCTCTGAAAGCTGGAGATTAGGCAGGAAATGATGCAGCAGGAGATGGAAATCCTGCTCCTCAGACTTTCCTTTTTCTCTTTCCTTAAGGGAAAGGCCCAGCAGGAGATAGAAGGTCAGAGGTCAAAGAGAAAAATTTTTTTCAACAAAAAAGACCACAAATTCAATTTAACTCAGAGCCATAATTGTCAACAAGGAGACAATTCTACAACAACCAGGAAGAAAGGCAATGCATATTAAAAACACCAATTTGAGTTTCACAGCTTTTCCTACAAAAAGCAAGGTGGAAGAAGTAAGAATATAACATATGGAAAATTAGCAGTACAGCACTTATTAACCAAATAAGTCTTCTGATTTGCCAAGAGCTGGGCATTTGATTTTTGAAATTTGATTTTTTTATTTTGTGGAGGCAAATTGGGGTCAAGTGACTTGTCCAGGGTCACACAGCTAGTAAGTGTCTGAGGCTGGATTTGAACTCAAGTTCTCCTGACTCCAGGGCCAGTTCTCTATCCACTGCGTCACCTAGCTGCCCCTGGACATTTGATTTTAAAGTCAATGTTATATTTTTATTCTGAACTTAACAAACACCTAATAAATAAAAAATAAAAAAGTAGAATAGAAAGAGGATTGTACATGAAACTTTGTATCACTATTCTATAAAGCTTCCTTTTCCTTTTAAGCATATAACAAATTAAATGTATGTGTGTGTGTATATACATATATATGGTATATATATACATATATATGTATGCATGTATATATATATATGTATAAAATATATATGAGGCAATTGGGGTTAAGTGACTTGCCCAGAGTCACAGATAGTGTTATGTGTCTGAGGCTGGATTTGAACTCAAGTTCTCCTGACTCCAGGGCCAGTGCTCTATCCACTGTGTCACCTAGCTGCTCCTGGACATTTGATTTTAAAGTCAATTTTATACTTTTATTCTGAACTTAACAAACACCTAATAAATAAAAAAGTAGAATAGAAAGAGGATTGTACATGAAACTTTGTATCTCTATTCTATAAAGCTTCCTTTTCCTTTTAAGTGTATAACAAATTCAATGTGCATGTGTATTTTATGAGGCAATTGGGGTTAGGTGACTTGCCCAGAGTCACACAGCTAGCATTATGTGTCTGAAGCTGTATTTGAACTCAGGTCCTTCTGACTCAAGGGCCAGTGCTCTATCCACTGCGTCACCTAGCTGCCCCTGGACATTTGATTTTAAA
>NW_020954562.1:7050371-7063186 GCF_900497805.2 Vombatus ursinus
ATGAAACTTTGTATCACTATTCTATAAAGCTTCCTTTTCCTTTTAAGTGTATAACAAATTCAATGTGCATGTGTATTTTATGAGGCAATTGGGGTTAGGTGACTTGCCCAGAGTCACACAGCTAGCATTATGTGTCTGAAGCTGTATTTGAACTCAGGTCCTTCTGACTCAAGGGCCAGTGCTCTATCCACTGCGTCACCTAGCTGCCCCTTAACGTATAACTTTTCCCTCCAGCTTATTAATACAGTATTTGTCTCCCCTCTGTCAAATTCTGAACCAGTGATTTTCTCTAAGGCTGCCTGGGGAGGGGGAGGTACACACAGGCTGGACAAGACATGGAAGCACCAGGAGGAAGAAGAATATTTGGAAATGTTAGGGAATAGATATTGCTCCATCACATGGTGAAGAGGAGGAGGAAGGCCACCATCAGGCAAAAGAGCCCCATGATCTCAGAGAGGGCAAACCCCAGGATGACATGGGAGAAGAGCTGCTGTTTCAGTCTCATCATAACCAATGATGAGACTTCCAAATATAGCCTCGGTCCCAGCTCCAGAGCCAGTCACTCCCACAGTGGCAGCCTCAGCCCTAGCCCCAGAGAATTTGGCTGTTGTTGTTAATGTCCCTCCAGATGCTGCTAGTTTGGAAGCTACATATGGGGACAAGTGAGGTCAAGGGACTTGATTCTGCCAAGATGCTGAAGTTTTCATCTGTAGTTGTTTTAACACCACTGCAGATATAATCAACTCAGCAACTGAGAGCTGCGCCTCCCAAGAGCAGGGGTAGAGATGAACTGGGCGCAGGTGTATATTCTCGGAGGGTGAGGGGCAAAGCAGGAGAACTTCCTGCAGAGCAGAGAAGACAGAGAACTCACATATAGTTTTCAAAGCCCTCCTTCTTGTTTGTTTTTCTGGCGCTCCTTTGCTGTTGTTGTTCGATTTTATTTTATTTTCGTTTCCACATTCTATCCCTCTCCCTGTCCTCTAACCGTTGGAAAGAATACAAAACACATTATAAATTTAACGTCATGCAAAACACATTTCTGGATTAGCCATATTTAGGGAGGAGGGTGGGGAGGTCAAGAAAAAGAAAGAAAAAAAATATGCTTCAATTTGCACTCTGAGCCCTGCCAGTTCTCTATCTGGAGGTGGATCACATCTTTTATCACTCATCTTTTGGAATTGTGGTGGGTTATCGTGTTGATCAGCATTATTAAATTTTTCACAGTTGATTATCTTTACAAAATTGCTGTTACTGTGTATAGTGTTCTGGTTTTGTTCACTTGCTGTGCATCAGTTCATATTCTGTCATCCCAGGTTTTTCTGAAACTATCTCCTTTGTCATTTCTTATAGCTCAATAGTAATCCATCATATCTGTATGTTATAATTTTCAGCCATTCCCCAATTGATGGGCATCCTCTCAGTTTCCAATTCTTTTCCATGAAAGAAAATATTATTTTTGGACATATGTGTCTACTTCTTTTTCTAATCTCTTTGGGGTATCATCTCCCAGATCCTTAAAGAATCCTTGCTAGACCCCACCATTGCCTTAAGCCTTCATCTTGTGTCTCTCCTCCCTTTCTCAGCCAAATTCATTGGGGAAAAAAAAAAACTTTCTGCTAATTAGCTCCATTTCTTCTCCTCAGTCCTTTGCATTCTGGCATTCAATCTCATCACTCAACTGAAACTGCTTTCTCCAAAATTACCAGTGATATCTTAATTGCTAACTCTGATGGTCTTTTCTCATTCCTCATCTTTCATGACCTCTCTGCCATATTTGATATGGTTTACTATTCTCTCTTCTGGATACTCTTTGATCTTTGGGCTTCCTTTAACACTGCTTCTTCCTTGTTCTCTTCCTGCCTGGTGGGCTGCTCTTTGCTGTCTTCTCATCCATATTAAGCCCCCTAGTTGAGGGGTTTTCCCCAAGGCTCTGTCCTACATACTTTTCTCTTCTTCTGTGCTCTCTACACAAATTCACCAGCTTCATGGGTTTGACTATCATCTTTATTCTGATGAGCCACAGATGTATGTGTGTATGTATGTATGTATGTCCAGCCCCAGTCTCTCTCCTAATCTCTAGTCCCACATCATCAGCTGTCTTTTAGATATTTTAGGATTTGAATTCAACATGTTCAAAACTGAATCCATTATCTTTTCCTCCCAAAGCCACCTCTGTTCCAAACTTCCCTATTTCTATGGAAGACACCACTATTTTCTAGGTTCCTAAGCTCACCTTCTCCTTGACCCTTCACTCTCCCTCACTCCACATATCCCATCAGTATAAATCTTGATATTTCTATTTCTACAACACATCTCTCAGCTGACCTCTACTTTTCTACTTACACTACTACTGCCTTAGCTCAGGCCATAATCACCTGAACATCACAAAATTCTAAAAACCCAACAAAGATATAGAGGACCAATGAGGGAACAGAGATAGGAACTGCAAAGAATGAGAAGGGATTGCTAGGTTGTAATCTGTAAGGTAAGATGACAATGCCCAGCACTGCAGGAAACAGAGACAGACCAAGGCCTGGGGATCTTAGGAGATAGTGTTAGGGCAGGTGGTAAAGTCCGGATGTGCTCCATCTCATCAGACAGAATAGAACTGGTAACTCCCATCTCACCCAAGCCTTGTGAATAGTCAAGCAGTTTGATGGTTTTTTGGTTGACCTAGGGAAGAAGAGTGAGGAGGGAAAACAAAGGGGTGCTTTCTATGTGCTGAGCATTGCGCCAGGTGCTAGTGACCCAGATACAGTGAATGAAACAATCCCTACTTGCAAAGTGCTAACATTCTAACAAGAGAGACAAATACACGTGTAAGTATATACAGAATAAATATTCAGCCCCAAGTGGAGAGCTGGCTGGTCAGTGAATATAATGATTGAGGAAATTCAGAAATCCAGAAAAATTGAGGAAATAATTTCTATGATAACTGAGGAAATAATTCCAGAATATTTCTAAATAGAAAAGGAGATGGGCCAATCACGTAGTAAGAATGAGAAGTAATACCTAGACATATGTTATCCCAGTAGAGTATGAGTACCCACATATTGTTAAAAAACCTAGAGGAAGGTCTTTTACACACATCCTAGATGATATATGGAAGAACAAGGACAAAGGACAGATAAGCATAGATGAATTGTGATCCATACTAGTGGTGGCAGTGTCCACAATGATGAGATTGCAGATTCGTAGAAATATTAAAACACAAGGTGTCCCAAAAGTTTAAGTGCAGTTTAAGTTAATTTTTAAAATGCACTAAGACTTCAGGGACACCTTATATATATCAATTTCAGTAACTCAAAAAAAATTAATAGAACATTATATTAACATATTGGGAAAATTCAGACAAAATCAGATTTTTTAATGATTGGAGGAAGAATAAATTTCATTTGTAATTGCAGCTGGTAGATATGAATCTTTGGGAAATTTTTGTCTAAGGATTAATTTTAGGGATTTAATTTTAGGAAGCTCAAAAAAAGGGAAGCAATTTTTAGTTTAATATCAATCAAAGCTTCTCCCTTTTTATTTTTCATTTAATATTTTATTTTTCCCCAATTACATGTAAAAACAATTTTAACATTTTTTTCCTCAGATTTTGAGTTCCAAATTCTGTCTTTACCTCCTCTCCTTCTGCATGGAGAAGGCAAGCAATTTGACATAGGTTATATATGTATAGCCATGAAAAACACTTTTTCATGTAAGTCATTCCGTGAAAAAAAAAACACAGACCCAAAAAACCCCAAGAAAAATAAAACAATGAAAAAGTATGCTTTAATCTACATTTAGACTCCACTAGTTCTTTCTCTGGAGATGGACAGCACCTTTCATCATTAAGTCCTTCAGAATTGTCTTGGATCATTGCATTGTTGAGAATAGCTAAATTATTCACATCTGATCTTCATACAATATGGCTGTTATTATGGACAATGTTCTCCTGGTCCTGCTCATTTCACTGTGCATCTGTTCATGTAAATCTTTCTAGGTTTTTCTGAGAGCATCCTGCTCGTCATTTCTTATGACTTCTCCCTTTAATTTTACATGGATTCCACCAATTTTTAGCTTCATCTGCTAACAGAACAAGACAAAACGAAACGAAACAAAACAAAAAAAAAAACAATTCTCAAAAAAATCCCCCAAAACAGAACAAAACCCCTCTGGTCTCATTCCATGGTCATAGTCAGCCCTAGGGTTACTTTTATCATTTTTATATAATACATGGATTTAAAAGCTAAAAGTAAATTATCAACCTGGATTCAGGAGGACCTGAGTTCAAATCCGGCCTCAGACTCATAACACTTACTAGCTGTGTGACCTTGGGCAAGTCACTTAACCCCCATTGCCCAACAACAACAAAAAAAGTAAATTATCAAGAATAATGGATAAATCTTTGCTATAAATGTTGGCTAGATAAGGTAGTGCTGGAAAAAGGCAATTTAAAGCTCTTTTGCCTAGTAGATGTTGTAGTTCTTTTCTCCAGCAGGTCTCTGCAGTTTCATCTCCTACTCCTACTTTTTTGATCCCCAAATTGGTCATGCTGTTTTCCTTTTGAAACCATTTTGTATGTTCTTTGTATTTCATTATCCATGCAGTAGAATGTAAGCTCCACGAGGCCAGAGACGGTTTCTTTTGTCTTGGCATCTTCATCGACTAGCACTGTATCTGGCACATAGTAGGCACTTAAAAATGCTTGTGGAGCAGAACTCAACATGGCACATAGAAGTTAGACAAAGATCTCTCTATATTTTTAAAATGTTCTTTTCAAAATTTTGAAGTTAGAAAGAAAGCCAACTTGTTTTTTAACAAGAAGTTACCAGAAGTTATATTCCATTGTCTCAGCTTCTGAGAGCCCAGGGTGGGTCACCCCTACACCACAATGAGGCATCAGAGAAGGATTTTAGGGAGGTTATAACTGTAACTATAACTATAACTATATATATATATGGATATACATGTATACACACGGAGGGAGGGAGGGAGGGAGAAAGAGAGAGAGAGAGAGAGAGAGAGAGAGAGAGAGAGAGAGAGAGAGAGAGAGAAGGAGAGACCTCTCTTTTTTCCCCCACTGAGGTTTATACTGTTTTTATCAACCAGAATAGTTGGAGGGTTATATAAAATGTGGAATGTGCATGTTATTCACATATCTGGATGTAGGAAAACCTTTTAACAATTTTAGAGAATTTTATTAGGCATAGATAAAAACAGGGAAGGGACTGTATCTCCGTGATCAACTGTCTGTCCTCTTAAAAAAAAGTAAAAAGTGAAATAGTTGTGCTACACAATGCAATGCTATACCTTAGACATCTTGATAAAAAGAAATTTGAGGCCACAGCAAAGAGTCCTGGGTTATGAGCGAGTGGTTGGCACTGCATTATTTATGGGATGAGTGAGAGACCTTTTATGGATGAGAACTCACATATGAGGCTATTGTGATTTGCATCTGTGATCCATAAAACCTTGATTTTGTTTTTCAGATTTGTTTTCACTTTTACAAATAAAGATGAGTCAAATTGAAATTTACGGAGGGAGTGCCAGAGAAACCTTTTGATTAAATCTAATAGAAGGGATAACTGTGCTGCTACTTAGCATTTGAGAATAAATTCTGGTTTCTTTTGACCTTCCTGACGGGTTTATCTTTGGCACATCTAATTTTCTGGAGTGTTTTCAAAGATGTGGGCATTTGGGATAAGGATATTCTCACAGCATTTTTTTTTCAGATCTCTCTGTCAGAACCCTCAAAATTCTTTCAAAGGGAGATTCCAGAGTAAGCTAGCTTTTACCAAAAAGGCGTCTGGGTTAAATTAAGCATATGCTATCCTTATTGAAATGATTCCCAATTTAGACCTTTCCTAAGAATAACTATCTTTCTAAAAAGGAGAAATATTCTTAAAGGTGCTTGAGATGAGGATCCTTTGATTGATGGGCACAAGAATACTCTTTATATCCGGTGGGGAACCACACACACAGCTAGGGCGACACAAATTAAAAACAACTTTATTTTTTTAAAAAAATAAGTTTATCAATGCCTTTTGTCTTCACTCCACAATCACTTCCATTGAACATTCCTTTGTAACAAAGAAAATCATTTTGGTAAATTGAACCAATGCAGTTGCACATTATGCATCATATTCTCCCATCCCTTTACTAAGAAGAGAGAGGTGTGGTTCATCATCTGTTCTCTAGGACTGAGATTAGTCATTACAATTAGTCAAAGTTTGATTGCTTCTTAGTACTGTGTACCTTTATTTTATTGAAGTCACTTTGTCTATTTCTCTCCTAGTTCTGTTTCCTTTGCTGTACATCAGAGTGTATAAATTTTTTCAGCGTTCTCTGAATTCTTTCTATTACTCATTTCCTTCCAATGCAATAATATTCCATCATTTTCATGTGCTATAAATTGTCCAGCTGTTCTCTAATCTATGGGCACTCACTTTTTTCAAGTTTTTAAGTAACTTTATTCGTAAGGGAGAAATGTAAAATATTTCACCTATATGCTTCTAAAATTCAGAACAGGGAACATAAGACTGTATCATAAATAAAACAATGTTTTAAAAGTTCAGTTTCGAGTTATGGCCATTTAAGGAAATAAATCAAATGATATGTATTTATTATTTTTCTATTGGGTTCCACACACTGTGCTAGATTCTGGAGATATAAAGACAAAAATGAAACAGTTCTTGCCCTTGAGGTAGCTGGTGGTGTAGTAGGTAGGGCATTGGGCCTGGCCTCAGGAAGTCCTGATGCCTACAGACATTCACTAGCTGTGAGGCTCTAGGCAAATCACTTAACATTTATCTGCCTCAGTTTCCTCATCTCTAACATGGGGATAATAATAACATCTCCTTCCTGGGGTTTTTATGAGGATTAATGAGGTAATATTTATAAAAAACTTTGCAAAACTTAAAGCATTATACAAATGCTAATTATTATTATTGATGTTATGATTATAATTATATTCTATCAGGGAAAATGTGATGTGAAAAAAATACGCACATGTAAGATAAATACAAAATGTACAACATTCACATATGTGAATATGTGTATACAAGATAGAGTTTATTTTTCAAAAATATATTATTTATATATTTTAAACATTAAATTTTCTTTTTGAGTTTCAAATTCTCTCTCTCTTCTGTACCCCTCCTACACACTGAGAAAGCAAGCAATTTGACATGAATTATACATGTGAAATCATGCAAAACATATTTATATATTAGCCATGTTACAAAAAAAGAAAAAATAGCATGAAAAAAGAAAGTGAGAAAACTACACTTTAATCTGCATCAGCTCTCTCTCTGGAGGTAGATAGCATTTTTCATCATGAGTCCTTTGGAATTTTAGTTAAGTCTTTCACAGTTGATCATCATTATAGTATTATTGTCACTGTATACAATGATCTCCTGGTTCTGCTCACCTCACTTTGTATCAGTTCATAGAAGTCTTCACGTGTTTTTCTGAAACTATCTCCCTCATCATTTCTTATAGCACAATAGTATTCCATCACAGTCATATGCCACAACTTGTTCAGTCATTTCCCAATTGATGAGCATCCCCTCAGTTTCCAATTCTTTGCCCCACAAAAATAGTAGTTATAAATATTTTGCATATATATGTGTGTGTGTGTGTCTTTTTCCTTTGTCTTTGATCTCTTTGGGATACAGACCTAGTAGTGGTATTGCTGGGTCAAAGGGTATGCTCTTTGGGCATAGTTCCAAATTGTTCTTCAGAATGGTCGAACCAGTTCACTGCTCCACTAACAGTTTATTAGTGTACCTATTTTTCCCTCATTCCCTTTAGCATCTATTATTTCTGATAAGTATGAGGTGGTATTTCAAAGTTGTTTTAATTTACCTTTCTCTAACCAATAGTGATTTAGAGTATTTTTTCATGACTATAGAAGCTTTGATTTCTTTTTCTGAAAACCATCTTTTGTATCCTTTGATGATTTATCAATTGAGGAATGGTTCTTATTTTTATGAATTTGACCCAGTTCTATACTCAGTAAGTATTTGAGAAATGAGACTTTTATCAGAGAAACTTGCTGTAAAATTTTTGATATTACCTCGTTGTCTGTGCTACTTTGTAGCAAAATGTAGTTTCTCTTATTATCTCTTTTAATTAGGCCTATTTTAGCTTTTGCTTTGTCTGAGATCATGATTGTTACCCCTGTCTTTTTTTTTTTTAAGTTTAGCTGAAGCATATTAGATTTTGCTCAGGCCCTTTATTTTAATTCTGTGTGTGTCTTTCTGTTTCAAGTATGTCTCTTATAAACAATATATTGTTGGATTCTGGTTTCTAATCCATTCTGTGATCAGCTTCTGTTATATGGTTGAGCTCATCTCATTCACATTCACAGTTACGATTAATGCATTCCAACCCATCCTGTTTTCCTCTGTTTCTTCTTCTCTCTCTTTTTATACTATTCCTCCTCAAAAGTCTGTTTTGTTTCTTTCCACTGACTCCCTTAATCTGTCCTCTCTTTTATCATCCCCTCCTTTACTCTAATCTCCCCTCCTATTTCTCTATTGGGTAAGCTACATTTCTCATACACCACTGAGTGTGTGTGTATACACATATACATATACACATATATATGTATATGTGTTCTTCCCTCTTTGAACTAAGTCTAATGAGTGAGGTTCAAACATTGCCTGCCACCTCCCCTCCAACCATATACCCCCTCCACTGTAAAGCTCTTTCTTGTGCCCCTTTTTATGTCAGAAAATTTTGCCCTTCACCTCTCCTTTCTCCCTTCTCCCAGTGCATCCCTCTTTCTCACCCCTTCATCTTTTTTGGAGGTCATTCCAGCATAATCAACTCACACCCATGCCTTCTGTCTATGCAGACTCCTTCTAACTACTCTAATAATGATAAAGTTCTTAGGAGTTATGATTGAGACCCTTATGATTACTCTTTCACTTTTACCTTTTTATGCTTCTTTTGAGTATTGTGTTTGAATGTTAATTTTTTTATTCAGCTCTGGTTTTTTCATCAGTAATACTTACAAGTCCTCTATTTAATTAAATATCTATTTTTTACCCTTGAAATATTATACTCAGTTTTGCTGGGTAGGTTATTCTTGGTTGTAATCCTAGCTCCTTTGGTCAAGTAAATTCTTATAGGCATAAGGGTAAAGAAAGTTTCAGAGTATGGTGTACTCATAGAAGATAGAGACCAGTCTGAAGACATTGGGTTTCTAGGACTGGGGAATGGAGAGAGAAAAAGAATGCTGGAATTAAATTTAGGATGTCATCTCATCTCCCTCATTTCACAGATAAGAAAAATGAGAGATTAATGGAATTGCCCAGTTACACAGTGGTACAATTGGAATTTAAACTCAGGTCCCCCCACACCAAATTCAGTATTATTTCCACTGCACCACACTGCCTGTGGTTTTGTCAATTCAGTAGCTATGGTTTTGTCATTTTAATAGATGGCGTAGGGAATCAGTGATACAGTCTTAGGCAAGAGTTATTTTTTTCTTTCTGGGCTTCCCTTATAAAAAGATGAGTGTGTATGGACTAGATCATATTATCTATCATATATCATATATAACATGACCCCTCATAATATCCTGATATATGCTCTTGTTCTTTGGTGTATTTATGATTTGGAATAATTGATAATAAACTACATGACCCCTAGGCTCTCTTAGTATAATGTAGTAACCTAAGGCTACTAGTACTTATATATTCAGTGGGTCACAGAATTTAGTTTAATCCATCCCCCTCAATCTTCTTTGATACTTTAAAAAGCAGGCGATTTAATTCTCATGGTTATTTTCTTTACTGAAGCCGATTGACACCCTCCTCTTTCTGAGTAGGCAGACTATAAAGGTTGCTGTGACCAAAACACTCATTGCCTCGAGGCTGGCTGTGCTGAGATCAGTTCTCTTTGAACTATGCTCGACTTGTCTCTCAGGCAGTAGGCACATTGTCCATTGCTCGGCCCCAAAGTGGAGCCTTTCTGGTTTAGAAGGACTTGCCAGAAGTTCTGCTTTCCACTGTCATGGCCTTCAGGAGACTTCCCAGCGGCATACTAGGAGGTATGAGAAATGGATTCTGGTGTAACTTTAATCGCAGTGCCAAAGAAAAAAGTGAATGATGATAAAGCAAAAGACAAGAGACTAAAAGGGGCAAAAAGTCTTTATTATAATATAACATCATTTTAATAGATTTACATATTCACAGAGTTCTCTAGCACTTATCACCCCATAAATGGCAAAAAAAAAAATCTCCTGTACTTTAAAAAAATTATCAGTGGCTTCTACTATTCTCTTCAACTAAACCTTCTAACCTGCTGGGCTTATCAAGGGGGAGGGGCCCAAGATTTTTCTAAGAATCTCCAGACTCTAGTTTTCTGTAAGTTGTGATTGCACTCGATCACTATTGATCAGGGCAGAGGAGGTTACATATTGTTAACTAAGACAACAGACAATGGGTTTTCGACATAGGGACGACAAATTATGTGCCACAGCCCTGAAGAACATAGTAGTACTTTTTGCAAAAAAGATTCATTCCTTACAGAAAAGCATCTCTGGAATTTTAGCAAATACTATTTTTTTTTTTGTTAGCTTAGAAGAAACCTTAAATGGATCTATTTATAATTATTTTGTTACTTGAAACAGTTAACTAAACTTTTAATTCCTAGTGTCACTATTCTTGAGACAGAAGAAAAAAATGACAGTTTTAGTATAAGTCATTCATTTTCTTGCTAAGTGATTTTTTTTTCTAATCTTTTGGGGGGCATTTTATTTTTATGGATTTCAATAGTCTGGACTACCATATTGGTGATTCCTGTGAATTGCACGATTGTATAAAAATATAATCATGGTGACTTTTATTGAACCAGTCTATGCCTACAGTGATATTCCTATGTAAATAAAATTCTCAAGGTTCAAGGTGATTTTTTATCTTCTCGATTTTTGGCTGTTCAAGCCGCTTCAAGAATTACACTCCTTAGATTCCTGACGGCTGAAAGAAAAATGAATCGTGTGAGTTCATTTTATTTTGAGGCATTAAGCAAAAGAATAACTGTTTTGAAAATGATTCATAACAGTCCAGCTGTTTCTGAGGTGTCTCACAAGATAAAAAAAAAAATAAAAATAGCTATTGTAGAAAAACTTCCTACCTTGCGTGAGCGTAAAAGTAAACATGTGTTGAAGTTTCCTTTTAGGAAAGGAGTTCTTAACTGGGGATCCACAAACTTAAAAATGTTTTTGATAACTATATTTCAGTATAATTGGTTTATGTATTTTATCTTAAACATTAAAAACCTCTTTTGGAGAAGATGTCTATAGGATTTATCAGACTGCCAGGGAGGTTCATGGCACATAAAAAGGTTAAGAACCTTTATTTAAAGGAAAGTATTTTGAATTTGGACCAGTTTATCAACATACAATTAAACTGATTCCTTGGCATTTGGGGAATAAGAACATACAATGCCTTGCAGCAGAACTGGGGCTAGGGATAGGTAAGTATGGCAGCTGCCTAGGGCATAATGTATGTAAGGGAGCACATTTCATAGGTACATCATTTTTAAATGCTAGAATATCTCCATGCAGGTATTTATTGTGTGCCAAGGGAAGTCACAGATGTTACAGTGAAAGATGAAATCCCCTAGTGGCCCTCACACAGGGTTGGGGGTGGAGGTGGGAAAGGATACCACTTAAGAACCATGCCCAAATCACACATATGCTACGTCCCAGCTCTGCTTTGTCCACACCAGTTGCTCAGTAAGTACTTGTTGATTTTCTTTATTTTATTCTTTTTTTTAAAGGCAATTAGGGGTAAGTGACTTGCCCAGGGTCACACAGCTAGTAAGTGTCAAGTGTTTGGTTTGAGGTAGAATTTGAACTCAGGTCCTCCTGACTTCAGGGCCAGTGCCCTATCCACTGCGCCACCTAGCTGCCCCAATTTTCTTTATTTTACTAAGCTGTGCTGTACCTGTCAGCCTCTGGCTCTCTGCTTGATTGTTCACTGGAAAGCCTTTTGTTTCTGGAGTCACTCGACTGCTCTGTTAAGAAAGAGAGGTTGACATTTAAATAAATTCAAAGGTTTGCCCAAACCAGTCATTTGTGAGTAGAAAGTAACCCCAAAACAATGGAGACTGGGGATTCCCCCTTCTGGAGGGCCCTGGTCTCATCAGCTGTACCACAATGGCTAAATATCTATAGAGAACATGCTTCACAACATGCTTCACACTGTAAGATAAATGTATCTTTGTAATTCAAACAAATATAGGAAACATGATCTAAATCAAGGTGGAACTAAAGAAGGTTTTAGTTTGTGTCCTAGTTGATTTGAGCAAGGATAATTTTCCTTATCCTTTATTGTTTTGCCACTACAACACCAGTTAGAGCACTCTTCAGTTCTTTATATCACTGATTCTGCCTCCATCTTATTACATTGATATCACACTGAATTTACATGATTAATTCTACATTCACAATATCTCTACCATCCATCCTTCCCTCTCTTGGTCTCATTGCCACCACACTCACATGATGCTTTATTACTAACTGCCTTCTAATTTAGTAATAATTTCTGGTTTCTTCCCTCTTCTACATTCTCCTCCAAGTCAAGTAGACACGTCATGCCATTGCGAGATTAACCTTTCTGATGAGTGGGTGAATGAGCTGGTCACATAACTCTTCTGCTCAAAGCCCCACAATAACTCTCCATTATCTGACTAGTAAAGTTCAGTCTCATCCTAACATTTAAGGCCACCCTAAAGCAGCAAGTCATCTTGAGGGAAAAACAAGAGGTGGCAAGTGCCAGGCATATTCAACTTCTACCATTACCTTCCCTGAG
>NW_020954562.1:7063196-7161806 GCF_900497805.2 Vombatus ursinus
TCCAGCCTGAGCCCTCAGAGTCATAATTAAGGAAGAGATCATTGTAGAGAATCAGGCCACCTCCCTCAGTATCACCAGTACCTACTGCTGGGCAATTGCTCCCAGGACAGCTAAGCCCAGGAACCTGGGAGTGGCCCATGACCACTGTTACTGGTCCCAGCCATCATCTGGGAAGCAAACCCTCTTGGAGCTGTGGACTGGCAAATGCTTCTGTGAGGGCTGTGGCTACAGCTACTGAAAACCCAGAAGAGAAAGCTTTTGACGCCAAAATCCTTGCCCCTGTCAAATGGTTCAATATCAGAAACTGACAGGATTTTATCAGTGGAGATGACATGCCACTGCTTTGCCTCCGCACCCCAAGAAATATGGGATCTTTCCATCTGCCATGCAGCTGAAACCTTCTATATTGGCTCTCTTCCTTATTGGAATGTGAGTACCCTGAGAACAGGGACTGTCATACTTTTCTGTGTGTATCCCCAGTGCTTTGGACACAATAAGTGCTTAATAAATGTCATTCATTCATTCATTCATTCATTCGTTGTGTTTCCAGCCTTATCAAAGAATACTCACCTTCACTACCCTATTTTATAACCAAACTCAATATTCACTGTCTCACAAACATACCTTAAAAAAACCCCTCTTTGCCTTCGATCATACTGCTCCCTATGCTTGGAATGCTCTTCTCTTCCCCTGTATGGCTACTGAATTTCTACCCTTCCTTTAAAGCCCAAGCCAAATGTTACCCCTTCTATGATGATTTCCTTCCCCTCCAAGTCAATAAAGACCTTCTCTCTTCTCCCATCCTTCCCCCACTCCCTGGACCTCACATGACATTTTGCTTATAGCTATATAATATACTTCTTATATCTTCGAGTAACCTCATCTTAAAAGTTCAGTTTTCTTTGGGTTATAAATTACTTTGGTTATAATCAGAATGGCAAGTAACCTATAGGGCAAGAGGAATATGCCCAATGGTTATACGTAGGTTGAACCATGTCATTAGTGATGAGTGGTACATGAGAACTGGCATGGAAGTCAGGCATCTTGGTCCCAGAAAGCAGAGCTGTGAACAGTGGATGAAGTTCAAGAGCTGGATGTAAGGAAAAACTTCCTAACATTTACTGTTTTCTTCAGACACAACAGTGGAGTCCTGGAGACAGTGGGGTTGTAGGCATGGGTTAGACTAGATGATCTCAAAAGCCCCTTTCTACTTGGAGAGTCTGATTCTCTGACATCTATAACCAGAAAAGGAGGTGAGCCAGTTAGGGAGTGAGGAAATATAACAATTGGAAGTCCTGGGTGCTTCAAGGGAAACACTAGGATATTATAAAAGATTGGGAGATAATTTCTGGCCTGAGAAGATAGGGTGATGCTCTTGGAGATGGGAAGATCTGGGTTCAAATCCTACCTCAGAAACTTACTAGCTATGGGACTTTAGCTCATTTAACCTTTCAGAGTTCCAGACAGCTTTCTTAAGACTAAAAGCTGCAGAGTAGGGTGCTGAACTACATTGAGAGAGGGAGTTTCCTTACTGCTAGTTCTTTACACCAATGAAACCACAGGTCCCTACCAGGAAAAAATGCATTTATGACATGTAGGATGTGAGGGACCAACTTGAAAGGGAGATGACATTCCTTGGGGGGTTTGGCAGACATTATGATGAATAGATTTTTGTAATTTGGGCATACAAAGCATTTTGAGCGGCCTCTTTCCAGTGCAGTGCAAACAGTAAGCTATATATAAGGACTGAGTCAGAGTTTACTGAATAGGGCCCTTGGTAGCTAATTCCCCACTTCTCCAACAAATCAAAGGTATTGTTCTAGGCTCACATGAATATACAGTGGCCATTACCTTAAATTTAAAACTCGTGGCGTCTAGTACACACACACACACACACACACACACACACACACACACAGAGTACAGATATGAAGGCTGTATTGTATCCCTGCAGTCTGCAGAGACTTTGTGTGGTTTTGCCTCAGTAAAATATATTTGCAGTTGGAAGCTAAAGGGATTACTTTTGAATAGTCATCACAGAGGTTGATTATACCCGTATATCATTTAGCCGGACCCTGCAGGCTATAATTCCATTAGTGAGGCTGAGCTCTGCTATTGTCAAAAAGTTGATCACCTAGTGCTAAAAGGCTGGACTTTCCACCAACCTTATCAAAATGATTCAGAGGGCGATTATTAACAAAAGTAAAACACAAATTATGTTCTATGAAATTGATTAGGGGGCAAATACACTTTTACTACACCTAGGAAATGTTCAAATGCTGAGAGTAACTATGTGCATCATGCTGCTGTTATTAATGGGGAGATTAGGTTTTAGTTTGGTAGTTGAGATTTTATTTAGAGCAGTAGATTCTGCTTTAGGAGAATAATACCTCTCCCTGCCAAGAGCTGAAGAGTCTCCGAAACTCCTCTCTGAAGTTGGTTTTCCTCGGTATAATTCAATCACATTACACTATCTCTTTGGAAGGTGGCACCATATATCAATGATGGTAAATCAGTCCTCTGAGAACAGCCTAATTAGAGAGTGGCTTTACAAGGCAGCTATGCTGTGGAAAACAACAGCAACTCTCCAAAACAAAACAAAAAAAGTCCAAAAAAGAAACCCCAAACCCCAAGCTTTATTTTGAGGAAAACCTGTCAGTGGGGCTTGATAATCAGAAAATCACTTCCCAGGGTTGAATAAATATTTAACTTGGTTTACTCTTCAGATATCAGCCAGTTTCACTGGCTTAATCACAATAATGGAGGAACATAAGGAATGAGTTTAGATGTATTTTTTGTAGATCTCCAAAATATACTGTCAAGTTAATATACTATTAATTTAAAGCATGACCAACATGACCCTTGCTCTATGGGCTTATGAGTACTGGGTTCGATTTTGATGGCTTCTTTTCAAAATCTCTTTGGCTCACGCCTCTGTTCAGGATTTCTCTTGGGAATGTCATTATTTGGCTAATGTCTCTCTAAGGGCCCTTAGCTCCCACACAAGCACTCAGGCTAACAAACCATCAAATACAGGATGAGTTTTTTTAACTCGGCAGAAAATGCAACGGTCTTATATCCTAGCCCATAAACAGTCAAGATGACTCCTCTTCCTACTTTGGTGGTCCTTTACTTCTATCTCCCCAAGGACCTATATAGTTGTTTCAACAAACATTACTTTTAATACTTACTATATACTATGTACTATGCGAGCTGCTGGGACACCATGAACATACAAAGAAAAAAAAAGTTGCTCAAAAAGTTTACGTTCTATTGGACCCTGCTTTATCAATCATCCTTTCTCTCCTAAATCTGCTGGCTTTTTTTCCCTCTCAGTTCTCATTTTATTTGACCTATCTGAAGCTGTTGACACCACCGTCTTTCTCTTATTCCTCGGCATCTATGAACCTGCTATTTTGCTCTTCTTCTCTCTGCTTGCTTTATCTCAGTCTCTTTTCCACTAAGCATGGGCTCTCCCACTCAGGGCAGAACAAAGGCCATGCCAAAATGGTAATAAGGACCCAGGATGAGGTTACTTCCCACCTTATCAAAGAATTCATACTCTGTCAAGGAATCAGGAGGAGAAAAAGAAGAGATTATCCTGTTCCTCTTGGGTCATGTATGCCTAGGCTATGACGGATAAGCTTGAATCTTGCCCTGATTTATTTGGGAGGTAACTATCATAAATAAATTATTGGATCAAAGTATGCCTTTAGATAAAGAGATATTTTGAGATGTGACTGACTGAGTTGGAAATGTTATCAGATTTTTTTATTTTTAAAAGAAGGGTCTTGTCTTTTGTATACAAAATGAGGATAGTGAATACCTAGCAATTAGGAATGCACTTTTGGACTAGTTTTTCTAGGAGTGGTGATGGATTAATGATGATCCTTTCTTTTTCTGTGACTGGCTAGGGACTGGGTTCAGTCCTTTCTCTCTTTTTATACAAATTATTTTAATTTTTATTTAGAACTTAACACCAAATAGAATAGACATTTGCATGTACATCATAGTAGAACAGAAAAAGATTGCACATGAAACTGCAGATCTCTATTATATATAGTTTGTTTTTCTTTTAAAGTATATAATAAGGACAACTTAATAGCTTTCAAAGTGGTCCTTCTTGTCTGGCCTTTCTTCTGCTCTTTTCTCTCCATTGGGAAAAAAACACCTCTTTGATTTTCTTTTCTTCTGGTTACTATTTCATGATCTCCCCTTGCCAACCCATCCTCATTAAAAAACAAAAAGAAAAAAAGAAAAAAAGAAATAGCCCTTCATTTTAACACATACATACTTAAGCAAAAAAAAAAAAAAGTCTGCATTAGCTCTGTCTGAAAATGTCTCATTCTGCATCTCAAGCAGACTTCTCTGTCAGGAGGTGTGTAGTTGACTTTGTCATCAGTCCTCTGGAATCATGATTAGTCATTGCATTAAGGAGAGTTTTTAGATCTTTCAAAGTTGTTTGTCTTTAAAATGTTGTTGTTTTATAAATTGTTTTCTGGTTCTTCTCACTTCCCTCAGCCTCAGTTCATACAAGTCTTTCTGGATTTATCTGAAATCATCCCTTTGTGATTTCTCATTGCATGACAATATTTCATTGCATTCATATACCATGATTTGTTTAGTTATTCCTCAACTGGTTAATATCCCCTTAATTTCTAATTCTTTACCAACACAAAAGCTGCTATAAATATTTTTGTATATATGGGCCATTTTCCTTTTTTGGGGGGTACAGGTCCAGTAGTATACCACTAGGTCAAAGGCTATGCACAGTTTTCTGACTTTGGGGGCAGAGTTTCAAATGGTTTTGCCAAATTTCACTCTTATCAAGCCACCAAACAGAGCCAAACTTTTAATCTGAATTCACTAGCATTGCATTCAATTCCAATGAGTCAACTCATAAGAAGGCTTCTGTTTTCTGCTTGCTTCTCTCTTTTGATAGCTCACCAGATAAATAATTAGGCATCATTATCCATTATCCATCATTACCAGGGCAGCTAGGTGGCACGGTGGATAAAGTGCCAAGCCTGGAGTCAGGAAGATTCATCTTCCTGAGTTCAAAATTGGCCTCATACTTACTAGTTGTGTGACCCTGGATAAGTCACTTAACCCTGTTTGCCTCAGTTTCCTCATCTGTTAAATGAGCTAGAAAAGGAAATGGCAAACCACTCCAGTATCTTTGCCAAGATTCACAAAGAGTTGGACACAACTAAAAATGACTGACCAACAACACGTTATTATCTAGCCCTGTGGAAGCTGGCTCGTAAAATCACCTGGTCTTGGATCTTCTTAATGGTAATTCCAAGGTGGCACAGCAGATCTCACCCCATCTGTAGGTGTTTAGAATAGCTGTACATCTGGGTAACTGCACGTGAACCACACTGTCCAAGGATGTGCTGCCCTTCCTGACACAGTTCCTTTGCTTTGGCAGTGAGACTCTTTTATCCAAAGATTTGCAAGGGAGTAGGAATAACTGACAGCTTTGGCAGTTGGTAGGCACAGGCTGATCTGTGACCTGACTATTTTCAGGCAGATTTTCATGTCCTAGGTTTTACTGACTCTGAGATGCTTCAGAGTCTCATATCTGATCACACATACACGTAGCCCATAGCAGTTCATGTCTCAAAGACTTCTGTCCATGTTTTCGGCCTCTTAAGCTGAAAGTTTCCCAGGGAGCCAGAAGCACATTCTAAGACAAAATTGCAGGTATTTACTACCTTAAGCACCTATGATATAAAACAGGTCAAATGGAGCGAGACCTCTAGATTCCTTTGGTGCTGAGAACAGCTCTGAGAGATGATGCCATAAACTCTAAAATGATTGGTCTTATTGTCACTTTGGAACTTGGGATCTTAAAGAATTTTTCAGTGCATCTTGATTTTTCTTATAGCTACCATATGGGGCTGAAAGCTTTCTTTTAAAAAATCATTAATTAAAAATTTTTTATTAATCGATTTTATTTTATTTTCAGTTCCAAATTCTCTCCCTTCTTTCATCCCATCCCCCACCCATAGAGAGGACAAGAAATAGAAAATCCATTACAAATATGAAGTCATGCAAAACAAATTTCCCTATTAGCCACAAAAGTTTTCTTAAGATCTATATAATTGGAGTGTAGAGATCTTGATGTTGCCCCTTTCACTTCTCCAGAATCTCTTCCACTGCCAGTTCATAGGATCATAGATTTTGAAGAGCAAGTGTACTTAGTGATGATTGAGTCCAAATCTCATCCCCTGAATTGCCACCTAATATCACCCTATAAATCTTGGATCATGTGATTGTCACACTGCAGCTTCTGGTTAGTTATGGTCCTTTCCCCCTCACTATCTGCATGTTTAGACAGGTAGATGCAATAATCCAAATGGAAAATAGTTAACTTTTTATGTTGGCCATTTCGCTTTACTTTGTTACCCTTTCCTTTTTGGTTGGTTTGACTGAAAAGAAAAAAGGTTTAGAAATGAGTACATCTTTAGGACTTGATTCCAATTAGCATCTCAAAAACACTCAAGACATTTGAAAAAGAAGTAATCTTTTCTAAATGAGGACAGGTATGATCATGTCAAGAAGAATACTCACTTCTACTCAAGAAATATCAGTGGTTGCCTACTGTTTTTAGGATAAAATAAAAACACTTCTTTATGTCATTCAAAGCCCTTTGCAATCTGGTTCCAATTTGTTTTTGCTAGACCAAAGTTCTTAACCTGAGGTCTGTGGATAGATTTCAGGGAGGGGGCGGAGTGGGGGGATATCTGTGAACTTGGATGGGAAAAAAATCATCTTTATTCTCATTAACCTCTAACTGAAAGCTAGCATTTCCTTTCATTGTAAATTAAAAGCATTCATTGTGAGAAGCAATCCATAAGTTTCCCTACATGGTCAAAGAGTTCCATCATACAAAGAAGGTTAAGAATCCCTGCTCTGGATGGATTTCCCATTGTTCCAGCCAGACTGTCCTACTTCTTCACCATATATGACCTTCCTTCTATTTAGTGCCTTTGAGTCTTTTTGCAGCTGTCCTCCATGGTGCCTTTCCTGATACCCTCCCCATTGTTAATGCTCTCTGTCCATGCCTTCCACCTAAATTAGTCTGTATTTACTTTTCCCTGGTAGTATATAACCTTGAAAACAAGATCTCAGTTGTATCTCAGTTGTCTAGTAAAACTGTCTAGTTCAATCTAGTATAGCTGTCTAGCCCAGCACATGATAGGTGCTTAATAAGTGTTTGTTAAATCAAGTCTCAATAGATGGGAAAAAATAATAATAGTTAGCATTCATATAACACTTTAAGATTTGCGAAGCACTTTACAACTATTGTCCCATTTTATCCTCACAACAACTCTGGGAATTGGTGCTATTATTATCTCCATTTTGCAGATGAGGAAACTGAGGCAGAGAGAGGTCAATTGACTTGCCCATGGTCACATAGCTAGTAAATGACTGAGGCTGGATCTAAACTTAGGCCTTCCTGACTCCAGATGCACTGTGCCACCTAGATGCCTAGAGGGAAACATTCCCATCCAGACTTGTCATTCTCATCATCTACTATCTTGAACCCTTGAGGATGAGTTTATGATGTCAAATCATTTTCATTTATTAAACTGGCTGAAGTGCAAGAAATAAAAACCTAGAGCGCAAAGATAGGAAGATCCATTTGAGATATTTTCAGTGACCTTAAAAAAAGAAGAAGCTGTAGAAGATATTGGGAAATGCCATTAAGGCACATCTTTTTTTATGTCTCATCTACTTGAGGGGAGGAGGATTTGGAGATAGGACAAGGGGTAAACATTTCGTATTCATCTCTAATGTTTACTGAACTTCTTAGAAATACTGTACTAATTATTATCTGTTTAGGAGTTTCTTCATGGGTTGCAAATTGAAAATCACCCAAGAGGTAGTGAGGAAATTCACAGTGGGCACATGCAGGCTATAACATAATACAAATAGGGTATTACAGAGAAGAATGGTAAAAGATGACATTGAAGAAAAGTATGAGAAAAAAATGGACTGGTCACATAGTTAGTGTGAGGGATAATGATGTCAGGCAGTCCACATTTTCTACTGACATCCTTATGAAGCCAAGAAAAAGTGAGGAGGGTCCCCCGCATGTGAGTGGATGGACCCCAGATGATGAACTTAGGATAAGTCATAGGTAAAAGTGGCATAGGATGGGCAGATCTGATGGGTTGTAATCTGTAATGAGATGATGGATTGCTTGGATTTATTTGAGCAGAGTAGTTGAGTTATCCAGTGTCCCTTGAGTCCTTCAGATAAAAGGTGCTATAGAAATGTAAGACTACTACTTTTCTCAGTCCCAAATGAAGCAAGCTATGCAAACATACTTTCTGCCAAGGGCCTAAGTGCTCATTTATTTGTGGTAACGGTTTAAAGTAAAGTGAGACAATGCGAGTAGTGGAATAGGAGAAGAAGCATTTTATTTGGGGTCAGGAATATATAGGTTTCAGTCTTGCTTCTGAAACTAGCTGTGTGATTATGGGAAAGTCATTTCACCTCTGATTCTCAGGCACTTGTAAGACTTATCTGCTAAGGTATAGACATAATTATTGTAATACTAACAGCACTTGAAGGACTGTCCTTATAACAGCCCTAGGTGATAGGCAAAATAGGAATTATCATCTCGGTTTAACAGATGGGGAAACTGAGACTTAGAGAGTGACTAAGTGACTTGCCCAAGATCACAGTTAATTAGTGGTAGAGCACGGACTCTGGCCCAGGTCTCCTGACTCCCCCTTCAGTATCCTTGGTTCCCAGGGGAGGTACTTTTCCCTTCATTTAATTTTTCATAGAAATAAATCTCATAAAGATAATAAGAGGAAAGAGTGATGAATTTGGTTTCAGAGCCTTGACTTTGCCATACTACCAGTGTAACCTTGGGTCAGTTACTTAACCTCCCTAAGTCTCAGTTTTCTCATCTGTAAAGTGAGGTTGTCCAAGATGACTTCTAAAGTCCTTTCAAGCTCCAAACATAAGATGATGAAAAGGAGGAAAACAGGACCTACGCAATGAACGCCTTTGGAGCCAGTCTCTACCAGGGTGACGTGTGTATTGGTTCATTTCCACTGACTGCCTTAAAAAAGGGCCTACCAGCATGCTTGGTAACGGGATCAGTCAGTGCCTGTCTTCAGTGCAGTTGAGACACCAGGATAATTCCATATGCACAAAGAAAGCAAGGTGAGGAACACAGGAGCCTGCTAGGCAATGGTGTCACATTAACAAGCGTAGTGGTGCTGATTCACCCGAGTTTTAATCTGTGGGGAGCTGCTTGCTGCTGGCCTATTTAATTCTTAATCTCTGGTTCATTATTTAATTTTTGGTGGCTTTAGAGACCTGTTTCTAACGCAGCAGTTAAAAAAATAAGCTTCCCCCCAACCTCTGTACTTGGGGACCCCACTTCCCCCATGACCACTAACTTGATACATAAACTGGAGAACAGCTGAGCTTTGGCCTGGGAGGAAGCTGAATTCAGGGTTTCCATTATGTCCTTCTGCTGCCTTCATTTCGTTATATTTTTGACTCGACCCCTAATGGATTCAGCTTCATAAAGTCAGAAAAAGAGGGAAAGAAAGCAATTTATTCATGTTTTCAACGGAGCTCACTGCAGACATGAAATTTCTCTAAAAATGCAAATCATTTGGTAGCACACAAGTGAAACTGACCAGCTAAAGCTTTTGGAGGAAAGCTCTTTCCCAGGGCTAATGTTTTTATACCCAGTGATTGAATAAATCGATCCACTTATTACAACACCTCCTCAGTTGTTGTTGTGTGTGTATGTGTGTGTTTTCCCTTGGAAGAATGTTTCCAAGGTACTAAAGAACTGGCTATTCTTTATCACCAAGAAAATTGATTATGCTTGTTAATTTGGCTTTTTATCCTAGATATATCAAAACAAATGCCATAAATATGTGTAGGAGAAATCAATAGAGATCTGTTCAAAATCAGATTGATCAAAAAAAGGATTTAGGAAGCATCCAGGATGTAAAATCCTAATGTCCAAACTAAGCCCTTACTTATGTAATATGCCGTTAGACAAGCTCTATATAAACCTGAGAGAAACTATTTCTGAAGAACAGAAATGGTGTGGTTGGGTTTCATTAAAAAAAATTCCCAGAAGGCCAACCTATCCAAGGTATTTAATGCGGACATTCGTTTTAAAAAGATTTCTTGTCTTATGTCCAGCCATTCTTGTTAATTCATGGGACCCTCATCTCACAGATGTGCTTTTTTATGTTACATAAAGCAAAAATTACACTTAACAAGTGTGAGCTTGGTCATAAAAAATAAATAAAACTGTACTCTTAAAAGCCAGGATACCATGAAGAAAGGCTATCTGTCATTCTTCTCCAGGAAGGTGAGGACAATGAGAAATAAAAACCACACACGCAGAGATTCCTGAAATCTTAGACCTGCCCTGGGCCATTACTGCCCGTGCTTTGTAGAGCTCTATCAGCAACCTAGGTGCTCAAGGGGAAATGTCATTTCACTTTTTCTCTCTTTCCTTTTATTTTTGGTGACTAAATGTACTTTTATCCATCATTGACCTCACTTCATACACTAATAATTGAAGTTTTGGAGATAGTTATCTTAAGGTACACACAGGCACATACACACATGCATGCTGTCCTTAGAATATTAATATCTGACCCAATGTCAGGAGAAAGTAAGCTTTAAGCTGTTTTACTCGTAATAGTGGTATAGTGGTAAAAGATCTCTTCTGGTTTCCTTCCCACCTAAAATCCTACCTTCTATAGGAAGCCTTCCCCATCTCCTCTTATTCCCAGTGACTTTCCACTGTTAATCATTTCTTGTTTATTCCTGTATATAGATTGCTTTGTATATATTTGCTTGCATGTTGTCTCCTCCATTAGATTGTAAGCTCCTTGAGGGCAGGAACTGTCTTTTACCTCTTTATGTATCCCCAGCACTGAGTATAGTAGGTGCTTCATAAATGATTATTAATTGGTTTATTGATCTTTATATTGTGATCCTGCCACTCAGCTATGCAAGGTAACTAGCAGCGCACCTAGACTCGTATCTAGCCATAGTTAGGGGTGAAGATTGAGGATTTGCTCAAAGTGAATTGATTTTTGGCTTACATGGATTGTCTTTAACCTGCAGCCCAGATCAACTTCATTACCTAGCTCTTGGTTAAGGGACATTTTCCCCTCCCCCATACACACACACACACACACACACACACACGCAAGCACACACACATATATTATATATACTACATATACACATATATACACACATGTATGTATGTATATATGTGTGTATATATAGTATATGTCCAAATATACTATATATAGTATATACACATAATTTATATATACACACATATGATATATATATGTATGTGTATGTGTCCACGTATACATGGTGTGTGTTTATTTGGGTCCTTACTTAGTGGCTTCTCTAGGAGTCACTAATGACAACTGTGGAGAGACAGATACCCAAATGTGTTGCAGTTGTACATACTCTCACCCAAGTGGCCCAAGAGGAGAGGCCATAATGGAGCCTCTCAATGCTTATATGGCTCCAGAAGATAGAGTCACATACCCACTCTCCTGGATGGAGCTGGGGTGGGGGTAGGTGGTGTTCCTGGAGAATGGTAAGTTTCTAGAGTGTTCTGGGACCAAACCTTCTAAACAGAAGGGAAAGAGACTGTCTGGACAGGTTCTTTAAGAGAAGATGATCAATCAAGCATGTGGCTCTGGAGCTGGAGGACTTTGTCATGATGTGGAGAAAGAAAAGGCTTTGTCATGGTATGGAAAAACTGCTAGTGTGGATTCTGCCCTGGGCTACAGCTGTGAGTCACTGAGTTGGTGCAGATCCAATGATCAGAGGTGGTTTTCTAGTAACTCATGGCTCCTTTCCTTTTGGGAGGGAGTTCCAGCCCTTAGGGTAGCACTATAAAGATGGAAGTCTATATTGATCACAAGTGGGAAAGGCGAGGTTCATTGGAAAAGGGATGACAATTGCATCCATTGTTTATAGGTTACTGGTGAGCCTTTTATGGAATTCTGAATTTTTTTGTGGGGTGAAATATGGTAGTAGAAAGGGGAAATAGAGAAAGGGTATTCAAGGATACTCTTATATTAGGGGATAGGGACTGTACCTGTGATTTCTTTGGAATAAGAAAATTTCAAGTGAGGAAACTCTCTGCACCAAAGAAGGCCTGTACCTTCTTTGCAATTTACGGTGTTAGAGGGATGCCTAGAGCAGTGAGAGGCTAAGTGATTTGTCTAGGGTCACACAGCAAATATGTATCAAAGGTGACATTTGAACCTAGGTCCTCCCGGCTTTGAAGTCTCCCTCTTTTGTTAAGCCCTTAATAATTTTTTTCCTAACTATCAGGATATCAGAAAAGACATACTTCTTCTCAAGTTGAGAGCTATGGGTAAAGAAAAATCAATTTTCATGGTGCATACTATTTAAGTAAGTTAAACTTGAGAAAATTGTGATATTGACTAATCTTAGAAAGGCCCTAATATGTCAACGTTCTCAGGCACTCACCTTTTCCTGGCCTAGAACACTGGATATAAAACTAACATCCTGTACATTATGTATGGTGTGCTGGTCTTGGAATCACAGGCCTTTAGCTCATATCCTGAATTTACCATTCACATCATGTGGGAGCTAAGAGAAGTCGCTTCACTCTCCAAGGGCTCTTTAGAAGGGTAGAGATTGGAACACAAACAGATAAAGCATTTGTCAAATTCTTGCAAAGGGCCAGGCACTGTGCTAAGCACTGGTGATACAGATACAAACAAGCAAGGCAGTTCCTGACCTCAAAAAGCATACATTCTACTGAGAGATGACGGCATGTAAAAGAGAGAAGGAGAGGGAAAGAGAGAAGAGATGGGAAGAGGGGAATGGTCTACAGATGGCTGCAAAGTACAGTAGAGGCTTGGATTCAGGCAAGATTAGGTGGAAGCTCACCAATCAGGACTCAGGGTATTTCCTGGGAGTGGAGTACAGGGTTCTAGTGGGGCAGAAGTGGAGAGGATGGTCCTTGTGGAAAAGCATGCAATGGAGACAGCCAGAAAGACCTTTAAGGTCAGAAATTTGCTGGAGCCAGATCTTATCAGCTGGCTAGGACCTATTATTAAATTTTCAGTGTCAACATTTTTCACGTAAAAAATTGGCAAATGTTACAAATCAAGGCTTGGTGTTTTTGTTTTGCTATCTAGACTTAAGAAGATAATGGAGAAAATGTTAACAATGCAGCTTAAACTCACGTGTGCATTTTTTCCCCAGAAGAGCTGATTGTTAAATATTTACCAACACACTCCCTAAGTTCCATTAGAATTCTAGGTCTATGACCCCATAATCCTATGATTTATTTTCAGTACGGATAAAATAAATAAGATAAATCCGGTCCATGGATAAAGAAGGCACTTTAATGCCAAGAGATCCCATACTCCATAATCTATCGAAGGACGTTCTGGCTCTAAGACTCACTTGATTTCAACTCTGCCCTTGAATCGATTGCTTTTTAGTTCCTTTCCCTCTTGCTGACCTGTTTCCTTGTTTTAAATCTTGTCATAAAATTCTTCTTTTCTCTTTGGCACTTGTTATCTTGCTTGGTGTTGAGTGATACTTTTCATTAAGATGCTATACAAACAACATATTTTGAATGGTGTTAAAGAGAATCTAGTACTTTATGCATATCAATGATGGCTCTCTGAGGCCACCTTTACTGAACTATAAAATATAAACTAGGCCTAGTAAAGGGCTCAGAACTCGCAGGAAGGAAAATGAGTGCAGTGTCTTTATGTAGAGAGCATTATTAAAGAGGGAGATGTTCACCAAGGTCTCTTTGAAGGGGTAAGAAAGAGCAGTTAATCAGAATTCTCAGATTGTTATCTGGATAGCTGATTCTTTATGTATAAAACAGGATAATGCCCCCATTTCTGTAGTGTTAATTTGTTTAAAGCAAGGATTGCATTTGCATAGGAAGAAAAATGCTGACCTTTAATTAAAGAAAGTAATGTTCTTGGTATGTAGGTTCTGATCATTCACACTTACTGCCACCCCTCTTAGTCAGGCCTTTACCAACCGCTTTCACTATTGCAATAAATAGCCTCTTCATTGATGTCTTTGTTTACAGTTTCTCTCTTTTCTCCTCTCTTCTTCATATTATTTACTGCCAGAATAATCTTCCCAAACTATTGCTTTGATCATGTTTGTCTGTCCTCTTGTTAAAACCTCCAATGATTCCCCATTGTCTATGGAACAAGGAAGATACTCTATAGCCTGGATTTCTAGGCTCTTCACCAATCTGGTCCTGATCATACCTCCTGTTACTCACTGACACCATCAATCCTCCATTGCACTCAGCTTGGTTTACTGGTCACTCGCCAAACACAGTTTGTCCCCTTGCCATCTTTACTGAATAGCCCATGCTATTACAGCTATATGAGAATCCAATTGAATCTATCTCTCAATCTCCATCTTTGGGAAATTTACACATCTTTATGGCAGCTAAGTGGTGGAGTGGAGAGAGAGCTAGGCCTGAAGTCATCAGACTCATCTTCATGAGTTCGAATCCAACCTCAGACGCTTCCTAGCTGTGTAACCCTGAGTAAGTCACTTAATCCTGTTTGCCTCAGTTTCCTCATCTGTAAAATGAGCTGGAGAAGGAAATGGCAAAAACACTCCAGTATCTTTGCGAAGAAAACCCCAAATGGGTTCATGAAGAATCCAACAGGACTGAAATGACTGAACAACAACAACACATCCTTATTATTTCAGAACTCTTTTATAAAGTCTTTCATAATCATTCTAGTTGGAAGGTCTCTCCTTTCAGTGCTCTCTTGTAGTACCTCATATGCTCGCATCAGTTAACACAGATTCTCAAAAAAAAAAAATAGAAGTAAAAGTATTTATAAACCGTAAAGCACCATATAAATGTTAACTATTATCATGATGATTTTTTTATAATAAAGTTATTTTTCTGTACATCTTATCTTCCCTGCTGAATCATAAACTCCCTCAGGGATCATGCTTTAGATCCATCTTCATGGTCCCCACTGAGCCTGGCACTATATCATGCCTATAGTAGATGTTCAGTCAATAGTTGCAAATGAATGAATGAAATTCAGCAAGGGAAACATGAATTATTCTATAGTTTTTAATAATAAAAACAACTCACTCATGTAAGGCTTTCGAGTTTACAAAGCAATTTCCTCACAACAACCCTGTAATGTAGGTAATGCAAATATTATTGTCCCTATTTGGCTACTTTAATCTGAACCTAATGTGCTCGGGAGGTTAATATAATATTTAGTTTTTAAAATAGTGAATAGAGTTGCTAGCTCTTAAAAAAAAACCCTTGCCTAGATTTAATGTAGAACTAAATGTGAAAATTATAGATATAATGTGAAACAGAAATTCCAGACTTAGGTGCTAACTTATTCTCCCTGCTAAATGGATAGATATTTTGAAATCTGATTTTCCATTTTGATGCTATTAAATAAAATCTGATTTCTCTATCCTGAAATATGCACAATATGTTATCTAATGATAATTATTATTATAATAGCTAGCATTTAAAATTTACAAAACTCTTTATGTATGTTGTCTTATTTGAACCTCACAACAACCCTGAGATAGGTATTATTATATCTATTTTATAGATAAGTGTTAGAGAGGTTAGGTGCCCAGGATCACACAGTTAGTGGGTACTGGAGACAGGATTCAAACTCAGGCCTTCCAAACACTTTATAAACATTATCTCCCAATCTAGGTAATGGAAGTATTAGCATTACCATTTTGTAGGGGAGGAAACTGAGACTCAGAGAGACTGGGTGACTTAATCTTGATGCCCGAGTGCCCAAGGTTGTTGGGGGAGAGGTAGAGTTGGGATTCAAACATGTCTTCCATGATTCTAGTTCATCTCTAGAACACACTGCTTCTCTGTGACCTTTATGCTTTATATATAGCAGGTATCACATATAGTTTTCTTTATTTGGTTGATTAGTCTATCATCTTGTGAGTCTATAGCTAAAATGACACCATGGCCTGTCCCCCCCCCCCAATTCTCAGCTTCGTCTTTCGCTGAGAATCTCAACAACTTCAACTTGAAATCACTAATTAAGTGCCAGGCATGTGCACAGTATGGTGTTGGGTAGTGGGGGAGTTGAGAAAACACATGGTCCCTGCCCCCATGGATCTTACACTTCAATGGAAGGTTATGGCCCAGACACAAATAACTCGAATATACTTTAGCCAGGCTAAGGAATTTGATATTCAAATTTTTATCCAAGTGCATGGTCAGGTGTCAGCAAAGTGCTTTGTGAGGTGTAAGGCAAGGAGGGGGTCATTACAGATTGGGTAGATCAGAGGAGGTTCCACGTAGGAGGTGGCAGATAAGTTGGGGCTTAACGTATGGGTTAGAAATTCATTTGGAGGAGGGCTGGGTATTTCAGGCATACAGAATGACATATGCAAAGTTATGGAGACTGGAATATATGGGACATATATGGATGAATCATGTGAGATAAGGCTAGAAATACAGGATGGCACCAGATTGCAGAAATTCTTGAATAAATAACAGAGATATGAACTGGGCTCCTGCAGCGATTTGAGAGGAGGGTTAACAAAGTCAGCTCTGTGTATAAGGAAGACCACTCTGCCAAGAGCATTAAGTAGGATGAGTAGAGGCAAGAAGATGTATTTGGAGGGTATCGAGGTAGTCTAGCTTAGAGAGGTTTCAGACACAAAGCCTGTGGGTCACATAGGGCCCACAACACTTCCCAGAGTGGATCAAACCAGATTAAAATGTAATTGGAAAATATTTAACAAAATAAATAAAAACACAATAACGCAAAGATAGTATTATATGTGAAAACCAAGTCAGTATGTGGGGCCCACAGGGATTCTTACATATGGTTTAGTGTTCTCCCAGCATCGCCCCCTCCTTTCCCCTTTCTATTTGAATTGGAGACCACTAGGTAGGTGGTGATAAGGACATAAACAGTAGAGGTTGGATGACAGAGATATTTTGGAGGTAAGATTGAAACTGACTGGATATGAGAGGATTGGGAAAATAGGATTTACGCATGGGAGGAAACTAAGAGATGGCATTTAGGTCCGAAACTCTCATTTTACTGATGAGGAAACCAAGGCTCAGATGGGTTAAGTGACATCCCTATGATCACACAAGAATAAATAGCAAAGGCAGGATTTGAACCCAGATGCTTTGATCCAAGCCTCTTTCTGATTCTACTCAGGATGAGTGAAAGATAAGCCTGCGGTTTCAAACATGGGAGACTGGGGGAACGATGGTGCCACTGTCAGAGTCCTATTGAAGTCAGAAGGAGGAGAAGGCTTTGGTGGAAAGATAATAAGATTTCACATTTGGAATACAGCATTTTTTAGGAAAAGAAACATTAAATAAAGTGTGTGAAGCTTGAGATTTATTTGACCTTGTTCAGATCTTCATACGAATCCACATTCAGCCAACCACCTTTCTCCACATTTAAAAAAAATAAGTTCATTGCAATATTCCTTTGATATATCTCAACCTTTCCGTGAAGAAGGTTATTATGGTTGGGCTGGATCCTTTCTAAATATGGCTTAAACATTTCATGAAAGAAAAAAATATCCACCTTTGCAGACTGACCTCTGCTAGGGTCAGGTTGAAATATTTTTTGAGCCCAAGTAGCAATATCCCTTCTGTGTTATTATTTGCTGCATAATTTACTCTTGATCAACAATCCCCCCTTTTCCAGTTAGGCTACTCCAGTGATTCGGGGGTGTCAATCAAAATGGAGAAACAGATGGTGACATTATTGGATGCCTACGTCCAAGGACAAAATATAGTATTTCTCTCCATCCCAAATGCTTAAGACTACCCACATGGGGTTGGGGAGACTGCCATACGAGGAAAAAAAAGATTGTCCACATTGAAAAGACTGCCCATGTGGGGGAAAAGACTGCCTATATGGTCAAAACATTTATTACAATTTAAGATGAACAGAGAATATGCATAATGGAATATTGGGATTTTTAGACTAGAGAAAGGAAGGCTAAGCTTGGACTGAATGACTTTCTAAGGTCCCTTCCAGCTTTAAAATTCTCTGAAAAAAATTAGATAAGGGGAGACTACAGACTACAGAGGTAACAATGCTCATGTGTTCTTCATTTTCATTGAAGATAAAATTAAAAGCATTAGGCTTAACAGCTGGCAGGAGGGACTTAAACTGGATACTAAGAACTTCTTCCTGAAAGGGATTATAGCTGTAATACGTTACAAATATCTTCGAGTTGATTTATAATGAGAGGCTGAACCTTTCTGGAATTGTGTAGGTAGAAGGTTGGCTGGAAAGACTTTTCTCCAGACCTACAATTTAAAGTCAGACAGGTCATCTCTTGGTATAGAAAACTTACTTAGAATTTTTTTGATCTTGTGAGAGCCCAAATAATTCTCTGGATTTGGTGACTTCTGAGTACTTGTGAAAAGCTGACTTTTTTTTTTCTGGACCTATTCCTTTTTCTAGCTATTATTTCTGCCTTTTCCCCTTTCTAGAAATTTTCATCATCCCCACCATATGTATATACAGCTTGGCTCTTGCCTTGGCAGTCCATTCTCAATGGTTGGCTCCCTGCCTGTGACTTCAGAAATGGGAAACCAATCAGAGTGACTGAGTAAAACAAACAAACGAACAAAACCGTCTCCTCCCTATTAAACCCAAGACCCTCACTTCTCTTGACAAGCTGCCCTGGTTGTGAAGGTGAGAAAGGACCTAACTGCTGTTCCATTGACTGCCTAGGAGGAGTGATGAGAGCCTGCTAGAACGTGAGTATGTCAAGCTCTATAGAGGGTACATTTCTATAGAACTATGGACTCCCCTTTCTCCCTCCTGGTTTTTTGTGTTGCAATCAAGCCAGGGGAAGGAATTTTGTTCCCTGGAGGGAAATTTAAAAGACCAGTGATAGCATTTGTTTTCCACAAAGGGGGAACATGTGGGGTGAACTGAAGACAGCATGGAGCTGGTGATAGGATGATGAGATTAGAACCAGCAGCAGATCCCCTGCAGCTCTGTTTCACGGGGTTCCTCTGGTAAGTGAAGAGAGAGGGGTCCTCAGCGCTAAAGCTAGTGGGACCTGGCTTAGGGGTGAGGAGAGAAGCTGATCTCTGGCCCTGGCCGGGGGAGCTGATTTCTTCAGTGCTGAGAGCAGTGTCCTTTCAGAGTCACGCACTACCTTGCAACCTGTTTTATTTATTTGGAGAGAGAGGAGAGAGTTTTCATTGGGCACAACCTGGGACCAAGGTCCTTTTCAACTCTAAATCTAGGATTCTAGGATCTCAATTCCCCTATGTCTCTTCACCCTGAGTTTTGCATCCTTTCTCCCTTTAAGAAAAGTCCTTCCCTTGGTTGAGTTAAAATATGCAGCAATAAAAACCTATTGCTTTAAGCATTATTGGTCTGGCCTGTTAAACTCTTTAGCCAAAACCTCCCTAAGTCTTAAACCAATGGGAACAGACTGGAACAGGTCCATCCTCAATGCCTCAAATTAGAAGACTGTCCCACATAGCAAATTAGTCATTAAGGCCTGTTGATACAGCTGTAATCTATCCCCTCCTCATCCTTCTCCCTGAGCCCACTCTAGGTCACACCTTATTAACAATCATAAAGTATTTTTAAGAGAATTGTTAGTTATGGCCTTAACTGACTTGTTTCATTGGTCAGGACAACCCCATCTAAGCTTTACTGTGCAACACACCATCTTCATTTTTAAAAACAGAAATGAGCACATATGTATGTGTACACAATTGGATTTGGCCAATATTTATTAAATGGCTACTTTGTAAAACAGAGAATAGTGTGGTAGGGATTTGGGAAGAAGGCACATTTCTGCCCTGTGGGGCTCACAGTCTATCGAGGCGAAATCCAATGCACGTGACTATAAACAAACCGGCTTAAGTGATTTGGAGGCAAGGGTGTGCTGGGAAATGAACCAGCTATCCAGGAGCATACTAATGACACACTTTTAAGTTCAGTCTGTATTGTTAGGATTTTCTCCATCATTTTCTTAAGCAAAGAAATCAACAAAACAGTAAATTAAGCCTTGATTTGTAGCATTGGATGATTTCTGAGGTGTAAATGGAGATGTAACTGAAGATTTAACCACCTACTCTTTGCAAGAACTGGCTTCAGCATATGCCTGATTTGAGGGATACACAGCAAAATGCTTTATGAACTATGATCGGAGAGAGTTTGTTACTGACTCTGAGGGGAACTCAGAGAAAGCTTTATGGAGCTTTATGCAGAACTCCTTTACGTTACTACTACTGCAGTAGCCTTTACTCTAAAAGATGGATAAGAGGAACGATATTCTAGATGCAGGGCTTCTTGGCCTGAGGACTGTGAACTTGGTAACCATTTCAATAGAATTTGTTTCCTTTTATATTATGTGTTTTGTTTCATGCATTTAAAAACATTCTGAGAAAGGGGTTCATAGGTATGCATGCATACACACCTACACAGAACCTCTAGAGTCTAGAATCTAGACAGATGGAAAAATATGAGCAAAGGCATGGAAGGCCTGTTTGGGGGACAGGGAAAGTCAGGGAAAGTCAAGAGTCCAGTTTGGCTGGAGCTTGGGAATGGGAGTAATGTGAAGCAAAGCTTAGAAAGGTTGGGTGATGCCAGGCAAAGGAGTCTATGAAGAAGGACATGCTGAGAAGCTCTTATCAGAGGAATTATCGATACGTATCAAAGGTATTTCTTATGGTGGCATCAAGTATATTTTTGTATATGGTAGTATGTTAAGTGTACCACTGTATGGAGAAAAATGGCATGAAAGGGTATCATCAGAAGGATGTATGATGATTAGAAAAGAAAGTGAGTTGGTCATATAGTGAGAACTGATGGAAGGGTCATGAACTCTACTGTTAGCTAAAAACTAAAGGGAGGCGCCTCATAGGTTGAGTTGACATCTTGTGGAGGGATTTATAGAAGGACACAAGCTCCTTCAGGGCAGAGACTGTGTTGTTTAGGTGCTTTTTGTGTTCATTGTACTGATGCTGGTTTTAAATACCTAATTTAAGCAAAGGTTTGATGAGTGTAAATTAATTAGGTGAAAAAGCAATTCTTTTTAATGTAGGGGGTGATACAATTTCTTTGAGAAGCTTTTATTTTAAAGGCGGATAGGATCATCGATGTAGAGTTGGAGTAGATTATAGTGGCCATATAGTGCTATCTCTTCATTTTCCTACGGAGGAAAACATAGCCTCAAGGAAGCTAAGGGATTTCCCCCAAGGGTACAGAGATAAAAGGATGAGGCCAAATTTGAACCTAGGTCCGTGGATCCAGAGTCAGCAGTCTTTCCAGTGTATGAGCAGACAAGAACCTTTAAAAAAAATACATGCTAGGTAAACAAATTCCCCTGGTAATATTTTCATTAAGAGCATTAGTCTGACTTGATAAGAGAAATCAGTGCTCAAGCCCAGAGCACTTTTCATTCTCTCCCTGCATTAATCTAAGGCATCACAGACCACCAACATGGACCAGTCAAAATCTCTAAACCTTATATAAAAAACTTATTCAAGAACTCTTTTCAAAAAAAAAAAAAACAACCCAACAACAACAAAACACAACAAAAACAGTATGGCCAGAAATTGGGAAGATTTTTTTAAAGGGGAAGGGAATAATTATTTATGTAGCACCTACTATGCACCAAACACTGTCCCAAACCCTTTACAAATATTATCTCATTTGATCCTCACAACAGCTTTGTTTTTACAGATGATGAAACTGAGACATACAGAAGTTAAAGTGACTTGCCCAGGGTCACACAGTCTAGTAAGTTTCTGAGACCAGATTTGAACTCTGGTCTTCCTGACTCTAGCCATAGCACTTTACCACTAAGCTGTTTACATACAACTGCCTTTTACAGAGGGTTGGAAGGGTACACATCCTGATTCTTTAGATTTCCTCAAGATGATAAAAATTTAATCTGAATAATCATTTCAACTTCTTAAAGCAGAGCAATTGAAGAATTTCTATCGCCATCCTTTTCAGATCACTGAGAGTAAGTGCAATGCCCCACTCGACCCACGGTACAGTAACTCTTTCTCAGAGCTCAAAATGGATATTGATTTTCATTCCAAACTCTAATGCCAAAATTAGCCGTGTCAGATTGAATTAGAAGTGGATGGTTTACAGTGAAAGAATTCAAGAGTGAACCAGTTACACTGTCTAACTATTGTCCTCAAGTTTTTTCTTTCCTTTTTTTGTGTGTATTTTTTAGGCTGCTGAGCATGGATGATGGTGGTGGTGATGATGAGAATAATGACAGACATTTATTAACAGCTGGCATTTGTATAGTACTTTATGGTTTATCAGGTATTTTGGGTATATTATCTGATTCCCACCCTACCACTCATTACCCATATGGTCTCGGGCAACTCACTTAGGGACTCAGTTTCCTCATTTTTTGAGTGATATGACAGTCTGGTGATAAGAGTAGAAATTGCACCAGATTCAGAAATCAGAATACCTGAGACTGAAATAGCAGTTCTTCCACAGAGTCACTTTGGACACACGGCAGGTAGTCTATCCTCCACTTAGCTGTCGAAGCAAAATCTTCTAAAAGCACAGGTCTGACCTTGTCTCTCCCACTCTCCCCCACCCCCAACTCAATATACTCCAGTATCACCTCCCTATCACCTCCCAGACCAAATATAAAATCCCCTTTGGCATTCAAAGTCCTTTATAACCTGGCTCCCCCTGCTTTTCCAGTCCGGTATATACATCCATATCCTCAGATTCTTTCTATGGAACCATACCGCCCAGAGAAAGGTAGAACACTGGGTCACAATGACAGTTGTGTTGTTTTTCCATCAAAGGGAAGAGGCAGAAGAAAGATCCCTGGTGATATTCTTTGTACAGGGGTATTATAATGATAATACCTAACATTTACAAAATGTTTCAAGGTTACAAGGTGCTTTACATCAGAGGTGTCAAACACCCAAGCACACTACTGTGTGCTGCCCGAACCACATTAAAATGTAATTCAGAAATATTTAACAAAGCACATAAAAATAAAATAGAACACCAATAATGTTAAGATGTGGTTTTCTAAGGCAATATGCACCTACTTATTGAGAGCCTTATGTAAGGTTTAGTGGTCTCTAATTTCTATTTGAGTTTGACACTACTGCTTTGCTGGTATTATCTCATTTGATTCCTACAAAAACTCTTTGAAATAAGCATTATCTTATTATCCTCATTTTACAGATGAAGAAACTGAGGCTGAGAGGGGGATTAAGTGATTTGCCCAGGGTCACTCAGTTAGTAAACATCCGAGGCAGGATTTGAACTCAGGTCTTCCTGATTCCAGGTCTTCTGCTTTATGCCCTATACCAACTAACTACTATGAGAACAGATGCATGTGTGTAGATGAGCACTTGTAGAAAGTTGAGAAGGTGATTAGGAGTAAAAAAAAAATAGGAGAAAGAAGATAGTCAAATAAGATTCATAATACAACAAAGTATTTGAGCATTTTTTTTAACATCCCCCCCCCCCCCAAAGTTACTGGTACTAAACTTTATTCAGAGATATCTTAAAAAAACATTGGGTGCCAACTGTCTAGGCAGTAATCATACTTTTAAGATCTGGGTCTTAGTGTGATGACCATCTTGCCAATTTTCTCCCTTTACAGATGAAGAAGCTCAGTGCAGAGAGGTTACAGAACTTGCTAGAGGTCACCTAGCTAATGCCAGTGGTAGATCTGGGCGCAGTTATGAATATAACCCAGTTTCTCCAACGGTGTAATGAGCCTGGCAGCTGTGATGGTACCATCACCCTACATGCCTCTGTAAGTCTTCAGCAGGTTTTGGACCTTGGCACTTCCATCCCCCAGTCCAACTCATGCCTCAACAAATCCCTTCTGAAAGGTTTCTGACAGGCGGTCATCCAGCTTCTGCTGGATGATGCTAATGAGGGATGTCTACCCCTTCTGGAGGCACTTCATTCCACTTCTGGACTGCTTGAATTACAGTTTTCTTTGTATTAGGCCAGAATTTATCTCTCTGCAACTTTCCCCCATTGCTGGTTCTTCTGCCTTAAAGGATGAAGCAGAACAAGTTCAGTCTCTGACTTTGATGTCCCTTCAAACACGTCAAGGCAGTTATTCTGTCCTCCCTAAGTCTTCTTTCTAGGCTAACCATCCCTGGACCCTTCCACTGAGTCTCATGTGGAATGCTTTTTGAGGCCTTTCATCATCCTGATCACTACCTCCTCAACTCTCTTTAGCTTCATAAAGAACTTCCTAAAATGTGGTGCCCAGAGCCAAATTGATAGAACGTTCCAGATGTGGTCTCACCAAGACTATCACTTCCTTACTTCTGGGCTCTCTTTCTCTCTTCAAACGTGTCAATGCTCTTATTTCCCCCCACATTTGCCCTGAAAATCCCATGGCTTTTTGATTGCTCAGTCACACCATTGTCTCATCTTGAGCATACAGTTCCTTTATCAGATGAACTAGTCAAAATTCCTCCATCTTGTTACTTGTAAAATTGTTTTACTCAAACACAAGATGTTACTTATATTTGTCTTATTATATCTCATCTTATTAGATTCAGTTAAGTGTTCCAGACTGTCAAGTGCTTTTTGATTCTGACTTTCTCATTGAGGGTTTTAATTATTATACATCCCAGTCATGTCATCTACAGATCTGACAAAAAGGATGACTCCTACTCCTTTATCTGAGTCACTGACAAAATGGGATTAAGGACAGATCTTTGAGGTGTGTCACCAGAGATATTCCAAGTTGATATCAAGCCATTAATGACTACTCTTTGAGTCTTAATTCATTTAACTGTATCATCATCTATCCATACCTCTCTTTCATAATTAGGATGGTATGAGTATCATTAGCAAAAACTTTGCTAAAATGTAAGTATGCTAGATCTATAGCATTTCCCTGACCTACAAGACTCTTTGAGAACTGTCAAGCAAGTGTTAAGTACCTGTTAGTGCCAGCATTGTGCTAGGTGATGGGAATACAAGTTCAAAGAATGAAATAATCTCTACAGTGAGCTTACATTCAAATGTGAGAGACAAGTATATGTGTGTACATATATACATATGTCATAATTATAAAGTCCATAAACACAAATATATACAGAATAGTTAAATATAAGTTATTTTGGGAGAAAAGGCACTAGATATTGAGGGGGAATATCAGGAAAGGCTTCATAAAGAAGATGGCGTTTGAGCTGCATTTTAAAGGAAGAAGGAGATTCTAGAAGAGCTGTAGGTAAGGAGGGAGTGCATTCCAGGTAGGAGGATTGGCCAATGCAAATCACAGAGATGACAGATGGAATGTTGTATTTGAGAATCACAGAGAAGGCCAATTTGGCTGGATCTCACAGAATTTGGATAGGTAATAAAATTCAAAGAACCTGGAAAAACAGGTTGGGGTCAGATCTTATTATAAAGCTTGCAAAGCCAAATAGAAGAGTTGATATTTTATCCTAGAGAGCCACCAAAGTTGGTTAAGGAGTTATACAATCAGAAGTACTTTGGCTGAAGTATGTAGTAGGATGGATTGGAATGGGGAGACACTTAAGGCAGGGAGACCAATTAGGAATGAGATGATGAGGGCCTGGACAGAGGCGACATTTGTATGAGTGGAGAGAAGAGAAGGGGGTTACATGTGAGATATATTGTGAAGGTAGAAATCATGAGATTTGGCAACTGATTGGATATATATGATGAGGGAAGAGTTGAGGGGTCAAGGATAATGCTGAGACTAGGAACCTGGGAGACTAGAAAGATGTTGGTGGTTTGGATGAAAATAGGGAAGATGGAAGAGGGAGAGGGTAAGGTTGTAGCCAATAAACTTGATTTAATGTCACAAAAGCCCAGAGATGAGAGAGTATTGGGGGAGGGGAGTGGCAAAAGTGGCAAGAAGGGGTCTAATGTAGCAGACAGGTAGAGAAAGAAGATGAGGACTAAGAGAAGATCATCACATATGGCAATTAAAATGATCATTGTTCACTTTAGAAAGAGCACTTTTAGTTGAATGATGAGGCTGGAAGCTAGATTGTGCTGGGAATTGAGGAGTGAGAGGAGGGGAAGTGGAGCAGTGAGTGTAGAAAATTTTTAAGGAGTTTGGTTAAGAAAGGGAGGGGACAATGTAGGATGATAGCTTGAGAGGTAAGGTCTCCTGAAGACTTATTTTTTTTTTAAAGAATGAGGGACATTTTAGCATGCTTGAAAGTAGTATGGAAGGAATCAGTTGATAGGGGGAGGTTGAAGGTTTGAGAGGGAAGGGGTGATTGAGAAGCAATCTGCTGGAGAAGACTACTATGATGTCAGATGGCTTCTATCTTCTTGATTTTGTAGGAAGTAAAGCCTCTGATGAGAGGTAGGGAGAAAGGGAGGAGGCAGTTGTACGGATAGTTTGAGGAAGGAAGTGAAGACCTTATTCATCTATAACCAAATATCATCATTAAATCCCACCCAATATTTCGGAATTTCTCTTAAGATGAAAGGAACGTTCTGCCAGCTGTTTTGTACTATGACCATGTAGCTGGGCCACCAAAAATTGGGAATTGAGATTAAATGGAAAATATGAGATCTTCAGGAGAATTTTTATTTGAGTGACCTCTTTAAGAAGTGATCATTTGGAAGAGGGAACTTGATCAGCTTCAAAAGTTGGGAACCTGAGGGTCTAGTACAGTATATCTCGTTGCCTGTGAGATAAAGGGGGCTTTTTATTGCAACTATTGCCATTCTCGATTCCCAGCCCCCAACACTTCCTGGGGCTGACATGTTGGCACCATCTCCTTCTTCTTGACTCAACTATTCCAGAGAGAAAGTCAGTCTATTTGGATCACAGAGTGTGAGAGAGGGAGCTAAACTTATGACTCGCGCCAAATGAGGAAGGACTTGTGACAAATTATTCCAGGCTGATAGAGACTAAAGCTGGTAAAAAAAAAAAAAAGTGAATCATAGCAGCTGATAACAAAGGCAAAGAATTCACTGATCCTTCATGAGCTCACCAGAGTTCTGTAAACAAACATCTGCATCTGTCCTGCTCCCTTGAGTTGGGGGATAGGATGGGTGGGCATTACCAGTTGTGATTTTCCTCTAGCTACATTCTCCTTTTAGGAGGAAAAAAAACTGACCTACTTTGTCAAAGATGGAGGGGAAATGGGATCCTGCTTTTTCCCACACCATGCTGAAGGCTCAAGTTGGGCTGGGCAAGGAGTTGGGGGTGGTGGGTAGGGAGAAACAAGTTGGGCTACATATTCTAGATTCTCACTGGGACAATTTCATTTTCCTGACAACGCATGGCATGTTCCTAGGTGGAGGAAAAGAAAGAAGTCAGAGAGAGAAAGGGGTGTGTGAGTGGGGTAGAGAAAGCTGGCAGAAGCTCATCCAGGGGAGGAGGCCTATGCCTTGAATTTCTGCAGGAAATTTTGAAGAAATAGGTGACAGAAAATAGAGGCCAATCACCAGAAACTAAGTCAGCTAGAAAGAGAAGGGCAAAAGGTAAACGTTCATATCCTGTTAGATTCAGCTAGTGGGGTATGCCCATCTACAGGGGGTCTACTTTGGCTGCTTGGTAGAATGTGAATTTCACATCGTAGGTACTTCCTAGATGTTGAGTTGTAGGGGGAAAACAAGAAAGCAAAACTAGAAACTAAGCAATGCTTAGTATACCTAGGGTTTAGGGCATAATCTTCAATATCTAAAAGATTATATTTTAGAACAGCGTGGTGGGGGGGACAACTAGCTAACTTCAAAGCTTTTCTTTGTATTATCAGAGTTTAGTACCGTGACTTTTACATAGTAGGTGCTTTATAAATATTTGTTGACATGACTACCAGGGAAAACCTTTTTATCTTTAGAGAAGCCAGCTCTTCTGACTCCTGGAATGATGCTCTTTTTACTAGATACATTGCACTTTACTGCTGTGTTTATTTAAACAATTCTTACAAAGTCACAATAAAATATTAAGTTGTCTAATAAACACTGTTATTTGGGGAATCTATAATTACTTCATTTATTTATTATAAATGGGAAATTATTTTTGTGTTGTGGAGTTGTTTTCATTTTGGCAGCCAGGTGGCACTGTGGACTCAGAACCCTGGACTTGGAGTCTGGGCCTTCCCAGACGCCAATGATTTAATCATTACTTCTAACCAGATGACTCCTTGACCTATATACCCGGACCCAGGCTCTCCCCTGAGTTCAATGTCACATCATCAATTGTCTGTTGGACATTTCAAACCAGAGTCTTGCGGACATCTTAGAGTCTAAGTCCAAGATTTAGACTCATGTCTAAAAATGAATTCATCTTTTCCTCTAATCCCTTCCCTCTTCCAAACTTCCATCAAGGCCCCCACCATCTTTCCAGTGTCCCTGGTTCATAATCTTGGGGCTCCTTACTCTCCCTCAGCCAACACAGTGGTAATCAGGTGCCAATCTTGTGATTCTACCTTTGCAGTATATCTTGTATCTGACTCCCTTCTCTCTTTTCACAAGGTTCAGGCCCTCATCACCCCTTGTCTAGTATATTGCAACAACCTTCTGATTATTCTCCTTGTCTCCAGTCTCCTTCTACTCCAGTCCACTTTCACATTGTTTCAAAAGTGATTTTCCTTAAGCACAGTTCTGACTATGTGACTTCCTTACTCAACAAACTCCAGCAGCTTCCTATTACCTCTAGGATCCAATATAAATTACCCTGTTTAGCTTTTAAGTGTCTTATAACACAATCTGACCCCAACTTCTCTATCCAGCCAACTGGATGTCACTCCCTCTCTCACACTCTGTGATCCAAATAGATTGACTTTCTCTCTGGAATAGTTGAGTCAAGAAGAAGGAGATGATGCCAACATGTCAGCCCCAGGAAGTGTTGGGGGCTAGGGACTGAGAATGGCAATAGTTGCAATAAAAAGCCTGATGCTTTGGGGAAATCAAGTTCAGTCATACATATGATCCTATTCCTGTATTCCATACATATGATTCCTATTCACTTAACTTTTGGCTTCTAGCACTGTCACAGACTCCCTGGCCTTGAATTCCAGCCCTAGCAATATGCCTCAGCCTCTTGGTTCTCAAGGCAGGACACACCCCTGGTTCTTTTCAGTGTTAGCTTGCTCTTTTCCCAACTCTGACCCTGCCTCCTCAGCTCCTAGTGGAGACTGTACTTCCTGACCCAGGCTGTTCCTAATCATTAGTATCCAGGGCTGGCCAGTGTTCATTTGACAGCTGCTTACAGTGCTGGTCAAGAACACCATCACTGAGGGGTAGCTAGGTGGTGCAGTGGATAAAACACCAACCTGAAGCCAGGAGGACCTGAGTTCAAATCTGGCCTCAGACTGGACAGGTATTAGCTGTGTGACCTTGGGCAAGTCACTTCACCCAGATTGCCTCACTGAAAAAAAAATACTTGAAGACAGCTATTAGGGGCAGCTAGGTGGTGCAGTAGATAGAGCACTGGCCCTGAAGTTAGGAGGACCTGAGTTCAAATCCGGCCTCAGACCAAACACTTGACACTTACTAGCTGTGTGACCCTGGGCAAGTCAACCCCAATTGCCTAAAAAAAAAAAAAAAAAAAAAAAGAACACCATCACTGGAAATGTGGGCACCGTGACATCACATCATGGATGGTAAAGGCCAAGCTATTTGAAAAGTGATATTTTCCTTTATGTACTGAAATTAGGATGACACAGCTAGTAAACTATGTCTAAACCCCCAGCTCAATCACCGATGTTAGAGAATGCTCAGTATCCTTGAGTGAACAGAATTTACTGGCTAGCCTTCAGCTTGTAGATCATGTATACTAGCCCTAGGGGAGGAAGATTTTATAAATAAAATATTTGACAGCAGCAGCAGCAGTTGCAGAATTATTACAAGCTCCTCCCCTGCCCCCCCCCCCAAAAAAAGATATCAAAGGGCATGGTAACATGCTTTGAGCAACTTGTGATACCATGACGGATTGAAGAGAAGGGAGGAGTACTTAAGAAAGTATATTAAAACATCCCAACTTTTAAATACACTTTTTGTCAATTCCATGCAGCTCTTGTAATCAGCTTTGCATTATTGCATTACTTTCACAGTTTGCATTTATGAAGAGATTAGGCAGTAGTATATTAAAACCTTAAATTCATGAAATTAAAATAGTCTTAATTTTCTGTGCAGTCAACTCCTACCGTAAATATGCTATTATAATTTTTGTTGAAGTACTCGTCATATAATTTTTTCTCTAAATCTTTTCAAACTTAGAAGGTTCCTTTCATGTCCTTCATAGGGCCCTTAGAAGAAAATTTTCTTTTTTTTTTTTAAAAGGGAGAATAACAGCAGCTAGCTGGCATTTATGTAGCGCTTTAAAGTTTGAAAAGTACTGTACATCAGTTATTTCATTTGATCCTCACAACAATCCTGTGATGGAGGTGCTATTGTGATCCCCATTTTATAGACAAGGAAACTAAATCTGAAAGACATGTTAAGTGACTTGTCCAGGGTCACACAGATAGTAAGCATGTGAGGAACAATTTGAACTCAGCTCTTCCTGACTCCAAATCCAGCATTCTTGCTCACAGGGCCACCTAGCAGCAAGATGAAGGTAATGGCTCTCAGGTAATTGAGGAGAGGTTCTTATTGTTTCCTTTGTACAATCCTTAAGGCTGCCTGGCTCCATATGTGAGGATTCCATATGTGGGGACTGAGATAAATCTGGGATGGGGGGTGGGGAATACAAATAGTTTTGGGTTGTCACTCATTCAGAAGGCCCTTGGAAGTCAAGGTTATGCAGTGTGGTCAAGGCATTGGTTTCAATTACCCCATCAAAGTTTGAAAGGGAAATGGCCTCTTTCCTCTCAGGCCTTTCTACCCCTGCCCAAAGCCAGGACAGACTTCAGGCTCCAGGCTGACACCCAATTTAGACTCCCACAGGCTAGTCAATAAGCATTTATTAAGTGATTACTATATGCCAGACACTGTGCTAAACATTGGGCATACAAAGACAAGAAAATACAGTCCTGACTCTCTGGCAGCTCGCATTCAGATTTGAGGGACAGCAGGCAAATAACTCGGTGCATACAAAATATATAGTGTAAATAGGAGGAAATCTCAGAGAAGAGGCACTGGAAAGATGGGGAGGGGAGCTGAGAAAGACCCCTTGGGATATGACCTAAGTCTTGAGGGGAAGCCTAAGAAGCCTGGAAATGGGAGAGAGGAGAGCATTTCATACGTGGGGGAGACAGTCAGTGACAAGTCAAGGGGTCAAGAAATGAAGGGTCATGTTCGAGGAAGAGCAAGAAGACCAGTGCCATTGGATGGTGGAGAATACTGAGGGCAGGGAGTAGACTGGGAAAGACAGGAAGGGGCTGGGTTATGAAGACAAGGTGCCATGGAAGGCTAATTTAAGGCCAGAATTGGGTGGGACACTGATGTGTGGACTTAATTATATAAGAATACAGGAACTTAATTCTCTCATGTTTTATAGGCTACTAAAATCCAACTTTCTGAGAAGAGTAAACGTGTTGGAATAGAATCAGACCACCAGAATCATCAGTAGAAGGTAAACTCATTAAGGATAGGGGCAAAATAGTATTTTTTGACTTTATATCCCCAGTACCTAACAAATAGTAGGCACTTAATGTTTGTTAAATTAAATTGGTCACATTTTACTAAATTGTATTGTATTGTATGACTTACAGTAGTCATTATATCAAGGCAAAAAGAGCTGAAGAGTTGCCTAAATGTGAAATTAAAAAAAAAATCAATTATTAGCTAAGTATAAGTAAAAATAGAATGAAGCTGGGCATTTAGATGTATGTGAATTACTTTGACTGGTGATTGTTCTATGATTAGACTGTCCAAAGTTTTCATTGTCTCTCATGAGAAGTTTCTTAACATTATTAAAAATACAAGCTTGACGGTTTCTATGATGATGAAGAAAGATTGGTATCATCCATGGTCAAACAGAATGTCTACCACAACAACCCAGCTTTAACGCCAGACAACTTTCAAATACAGTGCAGGTGGGAAAAGTAACAGTTTGGCTTGTAAGCCAGGCCTATTACCTCTTAGTGCAGTCTAGGAAGTAAACCCTCCATCACATAAATTAGAATAGGTCAATTAAAGAACATAGGGTAGAAAGAGGATGAGGAAGGTTCTCCTGTGTCCTCTGAAATTATGCATCATGACAGAATTCTTCTGGGCCCATCCTCTAGTAATTGGTAATCTTTCTAGAACAAATATATTCAAGTAAGATTCTGCTGTATATTCTGTATACTGCATGTATAATCAGGAGGGGGACAGAATGCTGGGGAATGATCTGATTGGAGCTGGGGGTGGGATGGGCAGAAGGTCAAAAGCTCCCTTGTATTCCTTTGGGTAAGATCTGGGAGTGTCAGAGACTTTAGTTGGACATTATTCCTAAACAGGATTTTTTCTTTTCTTTTCTTAAAAAATTTTTTTTAATAGACTTGTATCCGTTGTTCCCCTCTCGCTTACTCTTATCTTTGGTATAGTGTTGTATACATAATTTAAATAACTAGGGAATGTCTCTGGGCTCAAAACCACCTGCTGGCTTATATTAGCTAATTAATGGTGATTTATCTGAGTTACTAATTTGAGTGGAGCTGATTGCCTTTAGGAATTTGGGGAACGTTTTAGGAATTCTGATTATAATTATGCTCTGGGATGGGCAGTCTCCTTAAAAGACATAAAAAAAATCACCTGCCAGCAGAGTTTTCATTTATTTTTACTATGCCAAACAAATGACCTTGTGTTGTTTTCTGGTTGAGATCGGGTATTCCAGTAGCTTGCCGACTTGGCTATTCGATTTTATCTCTGCCTGGCTTCTTCTATCTCCTCTCCTCTCTTACGTTAGGCTTTATTTGCCTAGCTTCAGAATGCTTTGACTGTTTGAAAAATAGGACTGATCTTGAACCCATCGAGCTTAATCATTCTCACAAAAACTAATATAGTAGATTCATTTTAGCCCAACTTCTCTGTCATGCTGGCCCGATTCCCAGGGCCTGAATGTGTGAATTTAATGGTGGTACAACGTCTGAGGTAGGAATATAATAGAAACCTCTCAGCAGTATATCTATTGGATCAGTGTAATTTCTTTTTTTTTCTCTGCTGGTCTCAATGTCTCTTAAGGCAATCTACTCTGCAGACAGCCAAGAAGGGCTAGCCATCTCTTTTACTGTGATTCCACTGCTCCTTACGCTAAACAAAGGAACAACTCCCTCGATGAGGCAGAGAGAAGACAACTGCTAAATACATAGGGGCATTAATTCTATTAAAAGGTTCCTCACTCTGTGTGCATTCAAGAGGATTTATTTAACTTCAGTCTGCTCTAATTGGATCTAAGGAAAATGTGTTATTTCAACCGGTTAATCGGTTACTGCTCTGCCTCTTTGGGGATATGGGATGATTTCTTTTGACTCGGTATGTTTTCCCTTGAAAAGTTGTCCTTCTAATGCTACTACAACCACAGAACTTCCTTTGTATGTATATGGAAATTCAGACACATGGATTCTTACATGAGTATGTGTATGTATATAGATAAGGAATGTGAATTTGCATGTACGTACAGATACACAAATAATACATACCTATGTGTGTATACACAAATAATATAAACGTGTGTATAGACACAACTAATACACACACATACGTGCATATTATAAACATGCATGTGTATGTATATATGCATGTGTATGTATGTATGTATCTATCTATCTATCCATACACATTTTTAAGAGTCTCTGAATTTACATGTTGCTCTGCAGAATCTGGGTACTGGCTACAGATACACATATACCTTTTGCAGATGAGCAAATTCAGCCAAAGAAAGTCACCACGAAAGGAATTCTGGGTCAGAAAGGAGAGTTCTCAGCTCAGGAGTTTTGTGCTAATACTCATAGAAATAAGGAGAATGGAGCAATTGGGGCTTCATCCTAGGGCGCTGACTTCAGTGGGCTCTGAAAATACCCACAGTCCTTCAAAAGCATAGAAAGTAACAGAGCTTAGCCTTTAATTATTAGGAAGGATTAGGTAAAATAGGAATCCTCCAGATGTTTTTTTTTTTTTTCTCTTGCTCTTTGGAGGCTGAAGCTCTGCTGGGCTTCCCTTGGGCTCTGTGCCTGATGTCACTGGTGCTTTGAGAACAAAGGACAAACAACAACTTGTCTTATTCAAAGTTGATTTGAGGGAAAGTTTCCTGCCAGTTCCTGGGGCAACCAGTTGGTGTACAAAGTGCAAAATTCCCAGTTATGGTCTGCTCAGACTATTGGGTGATGCTACTTTTAACTAAACAATTTCAATTGCACCTTGTGTAGATGGTCAACATGTTGGCTGGGTTTTTGGTTTTTTTTTTTTTTGGTACAAGTTAAATCTTGCCCTTCAATCAAGGGCAACTGTCTGTCAGAAATAGCAATCAAAATAAAGCTTTAATCTTCTGTATGGAATTTTGCTAAAAGTTATTTCTGTAGTTTATGCACAGTTATTTTAATGGGTTAACTTTTCATGGGTCACTCTTTTCCTCTCTTCTCCTCCTCTTTCTCTCTCTGTCTCTCTCTCCCCCTTTTAAAAAAATCAATCCTGGCCACCTCTCCAGTAATTCAGGGTTATACCTACAGGTCCCCTGAACTCCTCAAACCCCTCTTCTATTATGGTTTAGAATGGGGTAGATCCTGTATTTAGTTTCTTTTTTTGGGGGGGGGGGCTGGGCAATGGGGTTAAGTGACTTGCCCAGGGTCACACAGTTAGTAAGTGTTATGTGGCTGAGGCCGGATTTGAACTCAGGTCCCCCTGATTTCAGGGCCTGTGCTCTATCCACTATGCCACCTAGCTGCCCCTGTATTTAGTTTCTTAAGAGCTTGTTAGGATTTATAGTTACCCTCCGTCCAACCAATTTCCTTTGCTGTTGCTTTCATCTCCTTGATGTCTGCTCCCAACCACTTTACTTCTCTCTGATTTCCTATCCAGAAGCTGTTCTGAATTCTTCCTTTGATATCAGTCACAACAGCCACATTTATTCTTAGGGGAAAGGATGAGGAATTTTTCCAGTCTCCTGATGGGCTACCCTACTCTGTTACTCTCTCGTTGAGGCTCAGAAAGTTCAACTGATATCTTGTCCAATTCAAAACACATTTCACCAAGTAATGCACATGGACAGTAAGGTAGAAGATATACACTCTATAGGTGGAACATAAAAATTTTTTTTTCTCAGTTTATTCCAAATTTAAACTGTGCTATTGAGTAAGTTCAGTTAAGTCCAGATTGCATTTGGTGCATTTATAATGGACAGTTGTACCTTTATCTAATAACTTTTTGATGCATTTACTTACATGATATAAAATATATATGTATATATATGTATATATATATATATAAAACACATATCTCTCTATATACATATCTATACACACACATGTATTTTTTTTAAAGTAGGCCTAACTTTTCAGTGGCTAATTGATTGAGAGGAGACAGAGAGGAGGAACATGAAGACTGTGAAATAAAGCCTATATCAGTTTTCTTTATCATAGTCCCCATCTAAAGTGGGTTCTGAAACTGGAAGTCACATACAATGACCTCCAAGCGTGCTGTGCTAACAGACTCCAACACAGAAAGCCTCTTCTTTTTCAATCTGTGTCTTTTTCCTTTTTCAAATATGGGACATTAATATTTATAGGCTGCCTCCATGCAAGTTCTAAACTTTGTTCTGGAGAAAAGATCACACTAAATAACACGGTTGGTTATTGCTAAGCCAGAGGGGAGGACAATGCTGACAGCTTCCTGAACTTGGCCTCACAATTCAGTCCTCTCCTTTATGGCAATGCTGCTATGCGTGTGGAATTCATAGCACAGAGGGCAAGTGTTTGGCTCAGAGGCAGCTCGACCAAACTGCTTTTTCTTAGGTTTAACATATGGATTTAAAGTTTTTGGGAATGTCCAACCTGGAAGAAAAGCTAAGAATCCGTTATCCAGTATGCCTGTTGTGATCCATCCCATTTTAAGAGGAATGTAGTAGAGAAAATGGGTCCTTGTTTATAGCAACTGACTCATGCGATGTATTTTTTTTGAAATAGTTTTTTTATTGATATCTTTTGTTTTTACATCACCTACATTTCCCAGGGTAGCCCTCCCCCTGGTATCTACTTATTAAAAACAGCATATTCCTGTAGCCCAGAGGGCTGACAGCTTCCTCCAAAGCAGGCGTGCTGCTCCAAGCCAGCCTCCGGGGGCTCCTCAAGAGAGACGCTGCCTTCATCCCCTCTCCTGGGGCTTGGCAGTATCAGAGCCAATCATAACGCCTAGCCCCAGTTGCCCCCAAGAAGTAGCATTCTTGAAGTTGTCCTACTGACATCTGGCTCCCTATTTAATGAGTTTACAAGCCATTCCAAAAGGACAAGTAATTAAAAGAAATAGAAAAAGAGCATTAAGAATAAAAATACATTTAGCAGAGAAGAGAAGGCCTAGGTCCGGTTTATTCAACAAATCATCTTTCTTTTCTTTTGATCATTCTCAGACACAAGCATCATTTGCTTCCATTATATCACTTGTGCCTGACATTTAATATGAAGATAATCAAAATGTAATAAAGGAATGACTGCCAGACCTGCAACCTTCCCATTTGTGCTAAAGCAATGCTTGGAGATACAGTACTGAAGAACATAAAAGGTACTTTAACAAATTCAGTTCCAAAAGGATGACTAAATCCCGAGGTACCACTCTGTGGTTTTTTCCCCCTTGTTGCCTGCTAAAAGGGGTAGAATCTATAGAGATTTTTCTTCTAGAGATCATCAGCGTCTCCTTTACTAGATACATTATTCTATGTTGCACGAGCAGGCTCATTGACTTTAAGTCTGGCCTTCAGGCAAGTGCCATTTATCTCTCTCTCTCTCTCTCCCTCTCTCCTCTCTTCATCCTTCTCTCTCCCTTTCCCCCCATCTTCTTTCTCTCTTCTCTTCTCTTCCCCCCTTCCTCTCTCTTCATCCCCCCTCCCCTCTTCTCTCTCCTTTCTCTCTTCTCTTTCTCTCTCTCTCTCCCCTCTCCTTCTTTCTCTCTCTTTTCTCCTTTCTCTCTTCCCTTTCTCTCTCCTCTCTCTCTCCTCTCTCCTCTTTCTCTCTTCCCCCTCTTCCTCTCTCTTCATCCTCCTCTCTCCTCTCTCTCTTTTCTTTCTCTACCCCTCCTTCTTTCTCTCTCTGTCTCCCCTCTCCTTTCTCTGTTCTCTATCTCTCTCCACTCTCCTTCTCTCTCTCCCCTCCTTCCCTCTCTCCCTCTCTCCTTTCTCTTAATCTCTCCCTCCCCCCTCTATCTTCTCTCTCTCCTCTCTTCTCTTTCTCTTTTACCTCTCTTCTTCTCTCTTCTCTGTCTTCATCCCCCTCTCTACTCTCTTCTCTTTCTCTTTTCTTTCTCCCCTCTTTTCTCTCTTCTCTTTCTCTCTCCCTCTCTCCCTCCCGTATATATATGTATATATATATGTATATATATGTGTATATATATATATCTCCTCTAATTTTACTATACTTAGGAGTTATAAGTCAACCTTTCAACAAAGTATCATCATTCTGCGGGTCAAAAAAGTAATGAAAGGATTTGGATAATTTTAGGGAGCATGTCTCCAAATGGTTGGCTTTCTATAACTTAAGGCTTCCATGTTTTCCAAGGGGAATAGATGAAGAGAGAAGAGAGGAGGGTGGCAGGGTGGCATAGTAGATACAGAGCTAGCCTTGGAATTAAGAATTTGAGGTGCAAGTCCTGTGTCCAACAGGATCCCATAGGCAAGTAACGAAATTTCCCGGTGCCCCAAGGAAACTCTCTAAGACTAAGTTATTGACCAGATACCAACTGGCATCAATGAGGGGAGTTTCCACATAGTCATGAAATATCAGGTTTGAACCAAAGGAAAAAAAAAACCCAAAAATAATAGCATTGTTTTGTTATTTTAGACTTTAGATCTAGTAATTATAGGAAAAAGTAAGTGCGTGCTAAGGCAAATGAACACGGAAAAGAAAATGAATTTTTTTTATAGAAAGCTGTTTTATAGTGAAAATATATTTGAAATGCCTGAATCTTTGCATTATAAACCCAACATTTAGAAATGGATATTATACATATACACACACATATAGTCTACATTTTAGGTTTTAATTTTTAGCTGTATATACTGGGGTAAGACTTAGGAGGGAAAGGGTGCTAGAATTGTAAATGAATTCACAGCATATGCATAGAAACCCTGACTCTCTCCTGAAAGCATCTCTTGAGGCTGAGTATCTGCTCCTTCCAAGATGATGCGGGATGTGTTTTTCCACTTAAGCACTCTGGCTCCCTGTCCATTTGTTACAGCATGTTGCACACTCCAGAATGCCCGATTCGACAGGCAGCACTCAGAAAGTCAGGCCGATTTTGGCATGTACCCAGAGTCATCATTTTAAATGGTAGGAAGAGATGATAGGAAGAGAAGCCCAGTCTCATAAACGTAAATTTAAAGGATGCGAATTGGCTCTCTGTAAAGCAGATTGAAATGTTTTCCAAGCTGATCTCTCCAGGGGAATGTTCAGCTTCTGGCATGACCAATCGTGGGCAGTTCAGGGGCTCTGATTCTTGTGACAAAGAAAGCCAAAGGACAAATTGAAGGTTTTTTGATGCAGAGTGCAATTAGAAAGTGTGGAATCCTTTAGGTGTGCTAAAGGATTCCACACTTTCTAATTGCACATCACCACTGGAAAGCTATAAAATCAGATTCACTGGCAAACTGGGCAATAGGTGGTGCAGTGATTAGAATGCTAGCATTGGAGTGAGGAAGACCTGAGTTCAAATTCTGACTCAGAAACCATCTGTGTGACCCCGTATAAGTCACTGAACCTCACTGAGACTGTTTCCTCACCTACAAAATTGTGATAACAATAGCACCTGCCTCCTGGGGCTGAAGATCACATGAGATAATATATGTAAAGCAGTTTGCAAACATTAAAGTGCTACAGAATTGTCAGCTATCATCATCATCATCAACCCCTTTTCCAATAGGGACCATGACTGCTGGAGGATGCAGCCATGTTTCATTAGGGGAGTGTAAAAGCTTTATTAAAAGTATGTAATACTTCTATCCATTGGATAGCTGGAATAAAAATCACTTTTCCTGAGTTTTACACTAATATTTTAGCTAATTCCAAATGATTCTATTCTTATGCAGTTTCAGTTATGTGCAGGGCCAGTCTATCATCTCCTCATTCATTTTGCAGCCTGAAAGCTCACTGATTCTTAAGCTGCATTTAATCAGCAATGGGAGGTAGAGAAGTCAGGAAATTCTGGGGACAATTCAGGCAGAAAACCCCCCATAAGATTCTTCCTAAAATGAAGCAAGAGGTTTCTTTGAATTATCCAGATTGATTGATTGACCCAATGTCAATCATATTCATAGGACAGCTACTTAACTTGCCATTTAATTTCAAGTAGATAGAATGATGGGGTCATAGTATGTTAGAGTTAGTTAGGATCTTAGAGATCATTTAGTCCAACCATGAACACATAATGGTGTACCTTGAGAAGTTAAATGATTTACCCATTAGGTAACATCATCAATATTCAGTCAAACCAGAATGAAATCCAAACAGTCTGTGATAAATTGTAAATTTGTTTTTGTTTTTGTTTTTTACAAAAATAGGATAAATTTCAATAGGGATAAAAAACAATAGTACAAATATGGTAAGAGAAACTCAAAGTTAGGGTGAATATAAAGTAGAAAATACCCCGGTTATGGAAATGGGGGTTGTAGCCACATGGAGTCTGCTGCAAGCTGGGAGCACTAAAACAGTGGACATTGGTCCAATATTGGTATGCTGTCATAAAAGCCTGCATGTATGTTCTTTTCAGCCACACTCAAACACTCAAAAATCCTCACTGTGCTATCATCTTGGAAAAAATGAACATATTAGATGCTTTCTGAGAGAATCTCTGTGTTTGAATGTGACTTAAAAGAGCAAACACATAACATGGAACATGGTTCAGCATCACTCTGGCATTCTTCACCATATTGTTACCCCATATTCTGCTCACAGGTGGTTACAGTTCACTTCCACTCACAGGCCTTTTTTTGTGACTATTGGTGCTTGATATGTTGGATCCTAATTATAATCTTCTTTCTAATAGTGTTTAATAGTGGATTAATAATCCTCTGGGGCTTCCAAGGCACCAAGACTTTTGGGTTTAGGGGCCTTTTCTTATAGTTTGTAATATTCATTATTTTAAAAAAAATTATACTGAAAAACTTGAAAAGATATGTTTCAATAGTAAGAGGAAAGCAAGATCACTGTTCTTTCACATGCTTTACAAATTCTTTACATTTTCATTTATGTATTTTAATATTTTTATTGATAAGTCTTTTGTCATTTTATCACAGTAATTTCTAGGGAAGGGGCAGCTAAGTAGTGTAGTGGATAGAGTGCTATGCCTGGAATCAGGAAGAATCATCTTTGTGAGTTCAAATCTGGCCTCAGACATTAGCTGTGTTTCCCTGGGTAAGTCACTTAACCTTGTTTGCCTCAGTTTCCTCATCTGTAAAATGAGCCGGAGAAGGTAATGGCAAACCACTCCAGTATTTTTGCCTAGAAAACCCCAAATGTGGGGTCATGACAAGTTAGATATGACTGAACAATACAGATTTCCAAAATGCCCTTTTTATCCCATTTCCAGACTGAATATTCCCATGAAACAAAACCAATTAAGCAAAAGCGCCTGATAAAATGGCAATGTGGACAACATTCTGCTCTGGTATTCCCCTACGTCTTATAGAACTCTGAGGAAGGAGGGAGGCTTCACTATTTTGTTCTTCAGAGTTGTCCCTGGTTTTTCATTTGTGTAGAGTTCTGCTTCCTTTAGTGACCTCTTTTACATTGTTGTAGTCATTGTGAATTCATATTTTAAGCCTGGAAAGTGACCAAAACTGTCTCTTGGGGAACAACGAAATAGGACAGCCTTTCCTGCCCTTTCCCCATCATTTTCTTGCTAGTTCTGGCTCTTGTGAGTGTTGTGAAGGACTCAAACCCCCATCCCTAGCCTTGCGCCATGTCTTTTTAAGTTATCTATTATTCTTCCTTCCATACTCCTTTACCTCAGTGAATAAGGCCAGACTCCAGGGTAGGAAGCTGGTGCTCTTGTATCTGTATTCTCACTGTACCCATCTCTCCTCTCTCTCTCTCTCTCTCTCTCTCTCTCTCTCTCTCTCTCTCCCTCTCTCCCTCTCTCCCTCTAGGGTAGGTGGAGGAAAGGGACTCTGAAGAACTGCCCCCTCCCTCAACCCATGTCTTGCATGCCAGTTGGGTAATCTGCCAATGCTTCTGTTACTGAAATTCAAAAAGGATGTAGAAAATTTTAAGAGTATTCAGAGAGGAGAAATAAAAGTGTTTGATGGGCTAAAAATACATGCTACGGTTAACAATGAATAGAAATTGGGCTACTGAAGACTGGCCAATGGGAGAGATTTTATTCTTCAGGTGTGTAAAAGGGTTCTAATTAGGGGTGAATGTGGTTGCTCCATATGGTGGGTGTGCAATTAGCCTAATTTCTAACTTCTCAAGGTATGCCATCATGTGTTCATAGTTGGACTAAATGATCTCTAAGATCCCAACTAAATCTAACTGTAAATATATAATCGATTAATTGTTTTTCATTTTCATGGAAGACCAAACGAAATTGGCTCAAGCAGAAGAGATTATAGTTGGATACAACAGACTCTTCTTGACCATTAGGATCAATTCAAAATGAAAACCACTTTGCTGAATGATAAAATATCAGTGTGGGCTACTAAAAGAGATTATGGAGCTGGGAGTCCCTGAAGATTTTAGAAAGAGTATCTCTCCTTGAGGTTCACTTAGGTGGCCCAATCAGATGATCTCTAGGTCTCTTCCAGGGATTCTCTGTAAAGCTACATTGTATTTTGAGATAAGAATGCACTGTTATACAGGATCATAGAATTATAGGATTTTGTGCTAGAAGAGAACAGACAAATAATTTAGTCCAACCTTCTTATTTTAAAGGTTGAGGAGAAAAATGCTTATTGTCAGTGAAATGCCTATATGTCTCCTTGATGACTCTTGTCACTTATCTCCAATTATAGAAGTTTTCTATGTTTTAAATCCCCAGATAATGAGGTTTTATATTCCAAAAGTTCATTTGTAACTTGTTGGTTTGGAATACAAAATCTGTGTTCTCCCTTAGAAACAGTGTTTTATAACTTGTTAGACCTCCTAGGTCAACTTGCAAAAAGTTCCTTTAACTCATAATATGAACTAAGAGTAGTCTGAATTCTGGGTCCTGGGAATAAGAATCTCATGGTATAAAGAAGGGTTGACAGAAAAGCAGAAAAGAGAAATTTAATGGTGAAGGTAAAGAAGAGTTTTCTATTGTTGGGATGGCCAGAGATAACATTTCAAAATAGACGGTTTATCACAGACACTCTCTCCTCTCCCTTTTCGTACCTTTCCCCCACCTCTCACTACCCCCAGGCCCCAACTTCCACTGCTTTTCTGCTGCCTTAGGTCCCTCACTCTAGCACACCTTTATTTCGTGGGCTTAGGACAGGTATGAAATGCCACGATCTTGGCTTACTTAGCCTCACCTCCACTTAAGAAAGTTTCTCATTACAGTGCATCTCAGATAGGTATCAGCAATATGATTGACCTAATTCACACTCATAAGTGATAAGGAGACAGAATTCTAACTCTTTTACAATTACAGTATGTGTTAGGTTGTTGTTGTTTGTCCTTCATTCTCAAAGAGGATCCTGATGCCAGGGAGGTGATGCCATGACATGCAGGTGAACTGGACTTAAGAGAGGGAGGGCTGTGCAAAGTCACCAGCCTCATTTTCTCCTCCGGTATTCAAAGTTCGTTTGTGTAAATGAACTCAACCTAGTTGCTATTCCTGAAATACCCGACTAATGGTCTTTTCTTCTTCATCTGATGAAACTTCTCTCTACAAAGAATTTAGTTGTCTTGTAAGCAAACAGAATACTTCTATAAAATATTTTGCCAGGAAGATAAAGACAGTGTCTAAAGTTTCATCTTAAATTTAAGGAAGTTGGGTGCAAAATACAATTAGGCTTCTGAGTCAAACACTGATGCCATCCATGCCAAACACCAGCCTCTCTTTATGATTATAAATTGCCTGAAAAAATCTGACCTGATTTTATAGGACCAGCTAAAGCAAACAGAAGGGGGAACATGACATTTGTGAGGTTTTTGTTTTGTTTCCTCTGAGCACAACTCGGCAAGCCAAGTCGTGAAACTGTGATGGAAATATTAGAGCTGTGATGCCTGGCAAAAAAAAAAAAAAAACACGCAGTGATCATTTCATTCTTCCTGTCTTTGAATGCTCCAGGGTTTTGGAGACAAATAGGAGCAATAAGTTCACTTTGCAGAATTAATGCAGTAATTCTTTATCATAAGAGCAGAGCGTTACCTCAATCTGATTTTGCTACAAAATGGTTCAAAGTCTATTTTTAATGATGGCCCTAATTTGTTAACACCTTTTAAATTATTAATCCCCTTTATATTCAAGTAGTTATTGCATGTCATAACAATGTATCTATGTGGGGAAATTTAATAGTATTTTCTGGATGTCAAGAAAAGGCTTGTTCGGCAAAATGCTATTAAAACTGATAATGAGCTAAATATTTGCCATCGCCAACATTGAAATTACGAGATCCATCAGCATTGGGCGCTCTTATTCAATAAGCAGAAATTAACCTATTAACTATGCCCAACTTTCTCAGCAAAATGCTAGCTTGCAAGCAGATCCTGCCCTTGGCTTCAGGTCTTTCTCTACTTATGGTCACATTTTGCAACCTTTGAATCTTGAATCTTACATCTAGGTCCTAAATGAGGGTGTTTATGATTTTTATTCCAAATCTACTTTCCATGTGAGGTGCGTTTTCCTGCAATAATTGTAAACATTTTCTTTGACTATTTTTTTCCCCAATGAACACTGACTTAGAAGCAATAGGAAATATAAAGAAACAATCAAGTTTTAACTGCAGAATTCAACTTTTTCCCCGGTGTATTTGATTACTTAGTTTTTTATAGTAGTTCTCTTACTGTACAGGTTACAAGATTTTACTGGGTGAAAAAGGGTAAATGGCAGCATATGGATCTCCTATCACTTGACTGTGGATTGCAGAATCTACCATAAGGATAAAGGGTGACATTGATATTCATACCTGGAAAAAATGCATAGATCTGAAAACACTTTATACATTATTAACAACAAAAAGAGGCAATCTCAGGCTCTGCAGATATTTTACAACATAAAAGGAGTGTGGTTGCTCCATATAGTGGGTATACAATTAGCCTAATTTCTTCCTTAGTTATACTTGGGTCAAGATGCCTGGGTATGGTCCACATGTGACCCAGAGTTGTTTTGGTCCTATTCTCTTATTTCTCATAGAACCTTAGAGTCAGAAGGTATTCTCAATGGCCATCTAATCCAAACCATGCCTGAACCAAAGACCCCTCTACAATGTATGTGATGAGCAGTCATTCGGCTCATGTCTGAATTGATTGAAGAATTCCAATGAGAGAGAACCCATCTTTTGAGGGGGAGGAAGTATTGGTATTTTGACTGGACTTGTGATTTCAATGGTATAGAAAAATTTCAATGAGGAAACTCCCTCACCAATATGATTGCTCTGCAACTTTCTAGTCTTAGAAAGTCCCCTAGGATGCTGAGAAGGTTCCAAGATCACACAAACAGCATGTGTCAGAGGCAGGTCTTAAACACAAGTCTTTCTGACTCAGAGGCCTTCTCATTAATTGGTAGGACATTTTCCCTCATGTCAAGCTTCTATTGACCACTTTGCAACTTTGACTCATAGGTCTTAGTTTCAGTCAGCCAATCAACTTGTCTGTCAACAAGCATTTATTAAGCACTCACTGTGTAAACCCAATTCTGCCTTCCAGGGCCAATCAGAACAATTTTAGTTTCTCTTCTACAAGACAAGCCTTCAGATACTCAAAGATAGCTATCACAGCCCCATTAAGTCTAGATTCTCTTCTCTAGGCTAGATTTCACCAGTTCCTTCAACCAGTCATCATATGGTATAAACTTGAGTTCCTTCACCATCATTCCCCTGGATAGTCTCCAGTTGTTTATATCTTTTCTAATATGTTTTTCAGAATTGAACATAAGACTCCAAATGTGATCTGACCAGAGCAAAACAGAGAGGGACTCTCACCCTCTTCTTGCAGGAAGCTGTGTTGTCTTAATTCATCTAATTAAAGCTAATGGCATTAGCTTTCTTGGATGCCATATTATACTGTTAATTCATATGGGATTTGTAGTCTACTAAAATCCTGAGATCTTTTTGTGAGGTCACTTCTCAGTAGTTTGTGGTATGCCACGACTGTGCTTCTGTGCTGACAGAAAAGATAACAATGTTCTTACTTATTAAAATAGGCTCTTCTATTGTTTGAGGGATTCAAAGGGAAATTTTCACTTGATTTGGACAATAATGCCTTTCTCTTGGATAAGTCAAAGCTCCAGATATCTCTTGCTTACCAGAATCCTGAACTTAAGCAATTTAAAAATGGTCACAAATTTACTTTATGGTCTAACAGTCTTCAAATGTATTGAATTTTTCACTTTAATAATTCAAGCATCTGCATCTTTGTCAATCTAGATACTCCCTTTTGTAATACAGATCACAATTCCTCTTCAACTGACCAGAACAATTTCAAGATTTTTCTATCACTGAAATATTGATCACTTTGTGGCCAATCTGGTGATAAGCCTTCTCAAAATTAGCTAGGTTACTCCTCAGACAATAGACAAATAGTCCCTCCTTAGACTCATACTCATTAATTTGATCTACTCAACCATGTTAAAATGAAAATTCTCTTTTAAAGTGTTACCTATGTAAGCTTTGAGGATCCTCATCCCGATTCCCACTCTTACAACTGAGTCAGATCGCTAGAGCTTGGCTAACTATATTTCCCCCTTTTTATAGGGATAACCTTGAAGGGTCAAAGGGTAGTTCTCTAATTGTTATTGGCTTGAGCCCCCACGGATACACAAGAGTATCAGCTAAGAATATTAGTTAGCTAGCAATAAGTAGGCTTTAGAAAGCGTTATTTACCATAATAGTACAATAGGAACAGGTATTGTTAAACATTCTCTCCTACCTCCAAATGTCTGGGTAACATACTTTCCCACAAGTCCGTACACAGTCCAGTGGAAAGAGAGCTCAAGTGAAAAGCCCATGTAGTAAAGGAGTAGCTCACAACTCCTGATTGCTATGTCTTTTTCTCCTATTCTTGGGGTACTTAAGAAGTTCCCCTTAAGCATGGTGAATTTGTGTCCATCGGTCCTTGGATACCAGTGCAGATCCTGATGCCAGATGATCTGAGAATGCTGCTAGGACTCTAATGGAAAGTCCAATTTTTTTTCAGACTCTTGGAAGCTCTTCTTGGTCCTTCTCTGGACAAAGAGGAGTGTGGGAGGAGACTTGGCTAAGGCTGAAGCTGAGGTCTGGGGGAGGGGAAAACCATCTCCAAGCAGTTTTCCCTCAGAAGTATGTTGCAACTCCACACTTGCTCCAAACTCTGGAATGAACTCATTTGATAGTTAATAGATGACACCCAAGGTTATGACCAAGTTTCCTCAGTCTATTGACGCCTTCTTCCTGTCTAGTGTAATTTTACTTCATCCAGTAGCTTTCAAAGACTTTTCTCACTTGGTGTAAGGTCTTTTGATTGATTTATTGATTGAGAGCATTATTCATGTTGTTAAGGTATCAGAACCAAAATGGTGTATGTTGTTTTCAACCCCATCTTTACAAAAGAAATCTGCTTATTTAAAAGTCTAGAGCTCTAACAACATTTCCTGGTTGAAAAGCTGAGTTGATTGGTCCTGCTGTTCTCCGTTGCCATGTTCTATCCCGTTTATATTCTGCCTTTATGAACTTATCTAAGCATTTTATTATCTTCCCCCTCAACCCCTCCCCATTTACAAACTACAGTATTTTTTATTTTTTTATCAAAGGGAGCACCATTCTTCCAGTCTCACAGGTTTGTAACCTTGATATGATCCCCAACTTCTCACTTTCTTGCACTTCACATATCCAATCTGATGCCAAATCTTGTTACTTCTCTCCCCATATCATCTTTCTTAACATCTCTAAGGAGATAACTCACAGATCTATATGTACAAACCCATTCTCTTTCCTGAGTACCAGTTCCACATTATCAACTGTCTATTGAACATTTCAAACCAAATTTCCTAGAAACATCTCAAACTCATCATGTCCAAAACAGAACTCATTAATGTTCCCTCCTACTCCGCTCTACTGAAATGGGCACCATTGTTATGTCAGTCTCTCAGGTTTGTAACCTTGGTATTACTCTTCACTCCTTACTTTTCCTCATCCCACATATGTAATCAGTTGCCAATTGATTCTACCTCCATGACAACTCTTGTATCCAACCTCTTCGCTCTCCTCATGCAGATAGCTATACCTTCAGTTCAGACCTTTATCACTTCTTGCCTGGATTTCTCCAATGGGCTCCAAATTGGTCTCTCTGACTCAAGTCTTTCCCCACTCTAAGCTTTCCTTCCCACAGCTACCAAAGTGATTTTCCTTAAGTGCAGATCTTATCATGTCACTTACCTATTCAACAGACTGTAGTGGTTCCCTCTTCACTCTAGGATAAAATATAAACAGCTCTGCCTACCTTTAAAATTCCTTCACAGGGTGGCCCCAACTTTTATTTCTAACCTTAATATGCATTCCTTCTGTTTCTTCACTCTCAAGTCCAGCCAAACCAATCATTCCTCTGTTCCTCACAAAAGGTATTCCATTTTCTGTCTACATGTCTTTGAATTGGCTTTCCCCTATGCCTAGAATGACCTCCTTCCTCACCTCTACCTCAGAGAACCTCTCTCTTCTTTCCATGATACAGCTCAAGCACTAGCCTTTCTAGAATCCTTGGTGTCTTACCTCCTTAACTACCTTATATTTAGTGTGACCTTGTAGTTATTCTTTTTGCATTTTTTTCTATATATACATCTTTGTGGTGTCCTCTGTTAGAATGTGAGCTCCTTGACAGTAATGGTTATTTCACTTTTTTGTATCTGTATCCCCAGTACCCAGCACATTAGCTGCTTACTCTAAATGCTTGTTGATTGGCTGGCTGTCAATCTAATTTGCATATACAGAAACTACTTGTCTTTACATACTTCTGCTTTACACTAACATGGTACATTGGAATTAGGCTATAATGTGTTTCTTGGAAGGTAATGTCACTAGGTTGTGTTCAAAGTGAGCCCATACTATGGAAAGGTGTCATAGTATGATATCTTTGACTCTGTGTGGAAAAGGTCTTAGGAGATGATACTGTGAAATCTTGCCCTCAATGACTTCTGAAGCCAGAAAGACTATGGAAGTCACACTTAACCCTTTATGTGGGGAACTCCCCCTTAGGAACAGAGCATATCAAGAGCTCATGCTGATTACAAGAAAATATGGAAAATGGCAGGTTGAACACAATTTTAACTACAACTCTTCTGAGGATCTTAAAAAATAGATGTGCACATACTTTGAAAAATTTCACATTCAGGTGAATGTGTCTTTTGTATTTAAATATGTAGGTGTATATACACACACATGTATATATTTATATATATGTATATATGTATGTATACATATGTGTATATATACACCTACACATATAAACACAAGTGACGCATTCACTTGAATGTGAAAATTTTCAAAGTATGTACTCATACACATATATGTATATATGTGTATGTGTATATGTGTGCATATATACATACATACATACATATATACATATATATATATATTCACTATGGCCCATGTGGGTACAAGCTGTTCTATTTGATCCTTCCCAAATACAGGGAAACATTTAGGATCATCTAAAACTATTAAACTTTGTTGGCCATGTCTTTAAATAAGTGGATTAATCACTCCCCTGCTCAAGGTCAAATGATTCATCATATATAATCTCTCTAAACCCAAATGTCTCACAAGGGCTGGAGAAGGAATGTCTATTTGATTTTGGCTCTTGAGTGCAGATGACTCCATTTTTGTTCCCCTAATATATATGTTGATGTTTTGGTTAGTTCTCAAAGGTCCTTAATGTTTTCCTTAGTTGAGCAGGACTGATTGGTGCTTTCTTGTATGCCTATTCACAACTGGGCTGGCATTTGCATGAGATTATAATTTAGCCTTGGAAAAGACTTAAAGAATTATTATCTAGCACTCCTCCATCATTTTTCTAATGATAAAACAGAGATCCAGAGAGGGAATGTGCTACATATGTCAATATACATGCAGTACATTGATATACATAATAGTATATGAATACCCATATATGGTCTCCCTTAATAGTGGGAAACATGCCAATACATTATTAAAAATGGAAAATGAAATTTCACTATGAATTCAGTACATATTCAAAATGAACTCTCATTTACAGTCAGAACTTGGCAGAGTTTTTTGAAGAGCAGTTAACAAAACTGAAGTTCCTGGCGAGATGCTAGTAGGATGATCTAAAATTCTACTTTAGTATAACTTATTATTGCCAGGAGCACCTATTTTTCCCTTTAACTTTTATTACTTAATATTTTTAAGGGGAAAATAAGCTGATGTTAGAACTCCCAAGCCCCTCTGCTGCATTTCCTACTAAATGCTCGTACGTTTCTAAAATGTTCCTCACTTAGAACATTTCTAAAGTTACAAAGTCTTAATCATGACAAATTCCCATTCTGTATTTCTCTTTGAAAACTGGAATTACCATTCCCATATGAACTGAAGATGAATGCTAACACCTTTCTGGGATTTTACTCCTTGCCTTCTATGATTTAAACAGAGGTACTGCATAATACACTTGTAGGCACGAAAACAAGACATGTGTTTTGTAATAAGTTGGCTCATATATTTTCAGATTAAATAGTTCAGTACACACTTCCTATGTGCCAGAAGTTAGGCTATGCTCTGGAGATACCACTACAAGAAGGAAACAATTCCTTCCCTCAAGGAACTTATGTATTCTGGGATCAGAGATTTGGGGTTGGCAAAGAACTTAGATGTCCTCTCATCCAACCCCTCATTTTACAATTGTGAAAAACTGAGGCTCAGAGATGTTAATTTGCCTAAATGGGATAATGTACATAAAGTGCTTTCCAAACCTATACTATTCCAGGGGTGGGGAATCTGCAACCTCAAGGCCACATGTGGCCCTCTAGGTCTTCAAATACAGCCCTTTGACTGAATCCATTCAGGTTCCCCGCCCCTGTACTATATAAATGTCATTTAATATTATTATCTGTGGTATTAGAGTATTAGCGGAGAATTCAAACACATCTTCCTGACTCCAAATTCAATGTTTTTCTACTACATCCACAAACAATAAGAAAAAAAATTCTGTTCAATTTACATTCAACTGATGAAAAAAGTCGTGTCAGAGTTAATCTACCAGGTCAATCATATGGGTTCGAGACTTAGTATGGGTACCTTATAGGCTTCTCTCTACTCCTGAGCTCAAAGGATCTCTGGCCTCAGCCTCTCTGAGTAGCAGGGATTACAGGTGTGATTCACCAAGCCCAGATTGAGTATTCTTTCAATGTTAGTCCTTCACATTTCATTTTCTTAAAGTATTCTGAGTATTCAGGGAGAGTGTAAATGTATAAAATAGTTAAAATTCTATGAGGAATTTACTAGATTTTAGTGGAAACTTAGAGACAAGCATGGGTTTCATTTAGATAAACTATAGAGGAGGATTCCATAAAACTTTAGTACAATCCATTAATTCCAAGATCCATACATTCAACTGGACATTTTTCTACAAAGGAAGCAGATGACAGGATTAATTTTGTCTTGTTTGTTTTCCATCAAAGGCTGTTCATTTCCAGGGTCTTAGAATAGATTCGAGAAGATGCTGCCAGAATGACTCAGGGTATTTCTAGAGTCAACGCCACAGGCTTTGGCACTGAAGATTGCCAATTATTCATTTTACTTCCCTGATATCTCTTTCAAACCTCCTAATGGAAGAAGAAACTGGCAGCCAGTCAAAACAAGGTTGAAGTTACAAAGTTCAATGTTGAATTGAAGCATTGGCTTTTTCACTGCTTTCAGAGCAACAAGTTTTAAAACCTCTCCCCATAACTAGAACATCTTAGCAAGAAAATGAATCTTACAGGGAAGTGTCCTAGTCAAATAATCTTTTCAGTAGCTCTGAACTTATCACAATTTCCCCTTGATCACTCCAATGCCATTTAGAGTACTGTGGGGTTTTGCATCTGCAGAGATTCTGGAGAAGTTAGCAGATTTTCTAATCAGAAAGCATAATTTCTTATTTTTCTGAAGTGAGTATCCAGAATAGTCACACTTGTCAGAGTAAAATTATTAGATTTAAGCCAAAGCAAAGTACCTGTAGAGATGCATCAATTTCCTGTACCAAAAACTAAGAAATAAAAGGAAATATATAAATTATGCAATTATTTGCCTTCTGCTAAAATTTTTTTTCATGTAAAATATTAGTGAAAATCTGCTTAGTGATAGATTGGCTTAATGTTAATTCAGGTAGTTAAATGCTGGGAAAATGAGTAGTTTGGGGGCACTAAAATGTATCAGAAGCTCCAAGGTTGACACGTATTCTCAGAGCTTATTTGGAACTTTTAAATTTACCGAGCACCTTCCTCATATAGACCATGGAACACTGGAAATCCAAGTGTTATCATTTCCTTCTTTACAGGTGAGGAAACTGAGGTGCTTAGTAAAGATAGGTGACTTTGCCCTCAGTCTTACTAGAAGGAAGTTTAGAAGCTCCTTCTAATACAAAATACTACCTCTGTACAATGAACACAATCATAGCCCCCACCTCTTTGATAGACAGTTAGCCTCATTTACTGCAACAGATTCTTCCAGTCAAAATTTTGAAGCCTCAAGACCTGAGAGGACTGTGCAAAGGAAAGTGATCCACTGAGTTAAAATCACAGTCAGGAGAGACCTAGGTTCACATTCTGTTTCTAGTATTTATTATCCACGTAACTCTGGGCACTCAGATTCAATTTTCTACTGTAGAATGGGGATAATAATATCCTTAACAAGGTGACTATGAGGATCAAATGAGATAATATATATATATAAAGTTTTATATAGACATCAGCTATTATTGCTCTAGGAGAGAGTGTTCTTTTGGGTTTTATCAGCTACAGAGTTGAGGGGGGTTCATTGGCATTTCATTAGCTATCATCTCCTTCACCTTCTTAGTTATTACAACTTCCTCCATTCAGAAATTGTTTTTGTTGTTGAATTGTTTCAACCATGTCTGACTCTTTGTGACCCCTTTTGGGGTTTTCTTGGCAAAGATACTGGATTGGTTTGCCATTTCCTTCTGTAACCCATTTTACAGATGAGGAACTAAGGCAAACAGGGCAAAGCGGCTTGCCCAGGGTTACTAGCTACTAAGTGTCTGAAGCCAGATTTGAACTCAGGAGGATGAGTCTTCCTGCTTCCAAGCCTAGTGCTCTATCCACCATGCCACCTAGCTGCCATTACTTAATATACTCTTCCTATTTACTTGTATACATGATATATCACTTTTGAATGTAGGTGACATCTTTGTCTTTGCATTCCCTAGTGTAGTGCCTTACATGTAGCAGGCACTTAATAAATGCTGATCGATCTAAATCAAATAGAAAAAGAGGTCCCTCCAACATTTCATCTCTTCTTTCTCCAGTGCAGAGGACATGTTTGGAACTTTTGAATTGGGAACTTTTTTGGTCTGGTTTGTGTTTGGAAGTTTACAAGGTAAGTTAGAAGGGGCCAGACAACATTTAAAGTAGGAGTGCAGGAAATTAAATTGGAGTGGTGAAAGATGTTATGGAAGGTTATTTAAGTAAACTAGACAGAGTCAAATTTGTAGGCCCTAAGGATAAGTATCCTAGGATACTTAAGGATTTCAGCTAACCTGAATGTCAGTCCAGAATTAATGACTGAAATAATAGCACAATCACTATCACTTTTGCAGGGTTGAAGAGATGGCGGATCAAGAAAGTGTAGGTTTCATCATCCTGTCTTTTTATGGATGTGTGTGTGTGTGTGTGTGTGTGTGTGTGTGTGTGTTTGGGGAAGACACACACACACATATACACAAACCTATCCATGACAAACATGATGGAAAGTGGAGATATCTATGGTAGTTGACCTTTTCTAGCCACAAAAGGCAGAATAGATATAAGATGATAGTATGGATGGGAAGGATCAAGTTTTTTGAAGAGGGGGAGACATGGGCATGTTTATGGGCAGTAGAGAATGAGCCAGTAAGAGAGAGATTGAAAATAATGAGAGTGGAGATAACAGAGGGGGCAGTCTGTTGGAGGAGATGGGATGGAATGAGATCTTTTGAACAAATAGAGGTGTTAGCCTTGGTAAAGAGTAAGGTGACCTCATCATGTGATACAGAGTTGAAGGAAAAGATAGTGGCAGAAGGTACCTGAGTGATAGGAGATGAGGAAGAGGGGAAAAGAGGAAGTTTATGGCTAATGGCCTCAATTTTTTTCTATTAAAAATGAGTCAAGATTATTATCTGAGAGAGTGGGAGGAAGGGGAAACCATGAGAGGTTTGATTGTATTTTCAATAGCGGAGTATTTACAAAAATGTACCCTATCAATGTCTCTGGATGCCAGAATAATGGAGAGCAGCACTTTCTTTTTTTAATTTATAATTAATTAATTTATTTCTAGTTTTCAACATTCACTTCCAAAAGATTTTGAGTTCCAAATTTTCTCCCCATCTCGTCCCTCCACCCACCCCAGGATGGCATGCGTTCTGAATACCTCTTCTCCCAATCTGCCCTCACTTCTATCCCCCCCTTCTCTTATCCCCTTCCCCTTCAATTTTCCTGTAGGGCAGGATAGATTTCTATACCCCATTTCCTCTATATCTTATTTCCCAGTTGCATGTGAAAACAATTTTTTTTAACTTTTGTTTTTAAAACTTTGGGTTCCAAATTTTCTCCCTACCTCCCTCCCTCCCCACCCTCATTGAGAAGGCAAGCAACTCGATACAGGTTACACATGTGTAGTCGCGAAAAACACTTCCATAGTAGTCAGGTTGTGAAAAACTAAGTATATTTCCCTTAATCCTATCCTGCCCCCTATTTATTCTATTCTCTCTTTTGACCCTGTCCCACCTCAGAAGTGTTTGCTTCTGATTACACCCTCCCCCAATCTGCCCTTGCCTCTATCATCCTCCTGCTCTCTTGTCCCCTTCCCTCCCTATTTTCCTGTAGGGTAAGATAGATTTCCATACCCAAATGAGTGTGTATGTTATGCTCTCCTTAAGCCAAATCCCATGAGAATAAGATTCACTCATTCCCTTTCACCTTCCCCCATTTTCCCTCTACTGTAAAAGCCTTTTCTTGTCTGTTTTATGTGAGATAATTTACCCCATTCTACCTCTCCCTTTCTCCTTCTCTTCATATAATCCTCTCTCACCCCCCTTAATTTTAGAATAAAATTATCACTCCTTCATCTTCAACTCACCCTGTGCCCTCTATCTATCTATCTATCTATCTATCTATCTATCTATCTATCTATCTGTCTGTCTGTCTGTCTGTCTGTCTGTCTGTCTGTCTGTCTGTCTATCTATCTATCTATCTATCTATCTATCTATCTATCTATCTATGTATCTACATACATATATACATATAATTTTTTCTCTCCAACTACTCTAATACTAACAAAGGACTCATGAGTTACAAATATCATCTTTCCATGCAGAATGTAAACAGTTCAAGCTTGATAAGTCTCTTTCCTGTTTACCTCTTCATGTTTCTTTTGAGTCATATTTGAAAGTCAGATTTTCTATTCAGCTCTGGTCTTTTCATCAAGAATGCTTGAAAGTCCTCTATTTCACTGAATGTCCGTAATCCTATCTCCTTTGCCCTCTGGAATATTATATTCCAAGCCCTGCAGTCCCTTAATGTAGAAGCTGCTAAATCTTGTGTTATCCTGATTGTGGAAAAGCAGTACTTTCTAAGATCAGGTAAAAAACAAAAGAAGAGACAGATGAGAGAATCCAACACCCACATTTGCCTCTTTTTCATTAAGAAATATGCAACTGAAGAAATTCTAACACTTTACACTTAACGCTAACTTTTCATATATGTTAATTTGGGAAAAGTCATAAATATGATCATTTAGAAATCTTTCTGAAAGATTTCTTTCTGCCAGGTTTGCTGAAACTTGAAATCTTAGAACTGTTAGAACAAACAATATATGCAATTCTAAAATATTTAAAAGGATGAGGATACAATAGGTAACTTTTACTAGGATATGATGAGGATGGTGAATTATACAAGACCACCAACTGAGAGGTAATATGGTATAGTGAATAGAGGTCCTGCCTTGGAGTCAAGAAGACCTGGATCCAAATCCTGCTTTAGACACATACTAGCTATGGGACCATGGACAAGCTACTAAACCTCTTAGGGCCCCAGTGAACTCTACAACTATAAGTTACAAGGAAGTCATTGACTTGCATCAATGGGGAGATTCCTATAATGGGGAGTATCACACATTTGGACACACACACACACACACACACAACACACACACACACACAAGAAAAAAGAGGAGAGAAAGACCAACAATTTGGTGGATTATAGAGTCTGCTGAATATAGTATGTGATGGTTCAGGTAAATAGCTTAAATATGATATGTCCCCACCATAAAAGTCAAGTGTCATATGAAACAAGCTTCTTATACATTTGGCATCTGTAGAGAGGTAGTGTAGTGTAATGGATAAAGAGCTGACTTTGGAAGTAGAAAGAGGTGGGGTCATCTGGCCTTAGTCACATCCTGGCTTTGTGATGCTGGGTAAGTCACTTGATTTTTCAGAGTCCCAAGCAACTCTCTAAAACTATGAGTTGCCTTACTTACTCAGTGCCATACCCATCAAACAACCAAAAATTATTTTCTAGAGCTAGAAAAATAATAACAAAATTCATCTGGAAGAACAAAAGGTCAAGAATATCAAGGGAATCAATTAAAAAATGTGAAGGAATGTGGCTTAGCAGTGCCAGATCTCAAACCGTATTACTAAGTGATAATCATCAAAACAATCTGGTACTGGTTAAGAACTAGCATGGTGGTTTAGTGGATATAGATTAGTTATACAATTCACAGTAGTAAATGACCATAATAATCTAGTGTTTGATAAACCCAAAGATTTTTTGGGACAAAAATTTGACAAAAATTACTGGAAAACTGAAAAGCAGTTTGGCAGAAACTAGGCATAGACCAACATCTCACACTGTATATCAAGATAATGTCAAAATGGGCATATGATTCAGACATAAAGGGTGTTATTATAAGCAAATTAGGGGCACATGGAATATGTCAGCTGTCAGAACTATTTATAAAGAAGGAATTTATAGCCAAACAAGAGAAAGAGCATTATGAGATATAAAATGGATAATATTGCTTATATTAAATTTAAAAAGTTTTCCAGTGTAGCCAAGATTAGAAGGAAAGCAGGAAACTGGGAAAAAAATTTTACAGCAAGTTTCTTTGACAAAGGTCTCAAAATATATAAAGAACTAAGTCAAATTTATAAGAATACAAGTCATTCCCTGATTGATAATGGTCAAAGGATATGACCAGGCAGTTTTCAGACAAAGTAATCAATTCTTTCTATAGTCATATGAAAAAAATGTTCTAAATCATTATTGATTAGAGAAATGCAAATTAAAACATCTCTGAGGCACCACCTCATATTATCTGCTAATATGACAGAAAAGGAGAATGACATAGTGGAGGAGATGTGGAAAAAATTGGGACACTAATGCTCTGTTGGTAGAATCGTGAACTGATCCAACCATTCTGGAGACCAATTTGGAACTATGTCCAAAGGGCCATAAAACTGTGCATAGTCTTTGACCCAGCAATACCACTACTAGGTCTGTATCCCAAAGAGCTAAAAGGAAAAAGAAAAGGACCTGTAAGTTCAAAAATATTTACAGCAGATCTTTTTGTGGTGGCAAAGATTTATAAATTGAAGAGATGCTCATCAGTTGGGGAATGGCTGAACAAGTTGTGGTATATGAATGTAATGGAATACTATTGTGCTATAGGAAATGATGAGCAGGATGGTTTCAGAAAAACCTGGGAAGACTTATATGAACTGATGCAAAGTAAAGTGAGCAGAACCAGGAGAACATTGTACACAATAATAGCAATGATCAACTATGAATGACTTACCTATTCTCAGCAATACAACGATCCAAGACAATTCCAAAGGACTTATGATGAAAAATGTTATCCACCTCTATAGAAAGAACTGATGGAATCTGACTACAGATGAAAGCATACGTTTTTTACTTTATTTTTTGTCTGTTTTCCTTTGCTATATGGCTTATGCAGAAATATATTTTGCATAACTGCACATGTATAATCTATAAGAAATTGCCTGTTTTCTCAATGGCGGGGAGGGAGAGAGGGAGGAAGAAAATTTGGAACTCAAAACTGTAAAAAACAAAGATTAAAAATTGTTTTTACATGTAATGGAGAAAAAAAATTAAAATTACAACTTCCTTTCCCCCAACTATAAGTTACCAAACTGCATTGGTAGAAAGAATTCCATGCCAATGAAATTACAGGTCCAGTTTCTATCCCTATGTTTATTTTGTACATACTTATATGTGTGTAAATTTTATTTGCTGAAAGAAAAATAAGCTCTTTGAATGCAGGGTCTATTTCATTTTTATTTTTGTCTTTCTGGCATCTATCACAGTGTCCAGAACATAGCAGGTACTTAATAAATGCTTGCTGATTGATTAAAAACTCTGATTTAGAGCAATACTTTGTTTAGAATTTCAACATTCTACTGTGAGGTAGATTTCTTTGTACTTTTTCTAGAATAACTGTGTTTCCCAGTATTCTTTTCTCCTGTCTTAACTGAAATCAGTAACTTTCAAATGGAATAGTTTAATTATTCAATTTTATCATTGATAATAAAATATCAAGTCATGGCCATCAACATGGAAATGTATTATTCTTGAAATCAATTTACTGTTCAACTTATGCATTCATTTAATATCTGCAATGACAAATTAAGGCAAATAAAATAGCTCCCATATGCATTCCTAGAATATTACTTGGATTTCTTATAAGACTTGGGTAGTCATAGCCCAGCAGCATATTGCAAACTTTCCCATGCTACCTTAAGCAATTTATAGCAAAGGACAGCATTTTCTCTGGATTCAGTACAATAAATAACCCATTGCAGAACAGACCTCTCCCTCCTCCAAGAGATCTATGGATAAATTTCAGGGGGTCTGTGAATTTGAATGGGGAAAAGATCTACATCTTTATTTTCAATAACCTCTACCTGAAATTTAGCATGTTCTTAAATTGTGGATGTAGGATTTGAATCACATTAGTTAGTACCTGTGACTCTGTCAACAGTAGAAATGACAGAATTTTCACATCACATTACAGTTGTTGCAGATATCTGAAAATACAATTTATGAATATTGCTATTCAAAATTGCTGTAGCTATTAGATGCACCACTAGATCACATAAGATAGTAGTCTTTCTGTCTATAGACACTCATATGATACTGCTGGCCAGCTAATGGGTAACTAAGCTTATTAGCTGTTAAGTCATCAAATGGTAAAGTTGTATCTTCTCACAATGGTGAGCCAGAAATCTATGTTGCTTTCCAGTATTCTCAGTCTACAGTTGTTCATTGAATACTATGCAGAAGGAGATAAATCTTTTTCATTCTTTGTTAAAGTTTTACAAAACCGGGCAGTTTCAAAAGAGAATTTTTAACTCTGGAAGGCGGACCAGCTTGGCCTTTCCTAATGTGCTAGGAGGTTCATGCATGTCTGACAGTTGCGATACCTGTTGAAGTGTGCTATTTAAAATAACTTCTTACTATTGGTGACAGATTGTGCAGTGATAGAGGTCATGCGTAGTATGCTAAGTTCTGTGAGTAGAGAGGTTCTTCTGTTTATTTTTCTCTTTGCACTCCCTTTTCATACATGGTCTGTGTTATGAAATAAAGGCGTACACACACAGTATGTTGTTTGTGTTGTTATTCCATGAAAATATCATGAATTTTAAAAATAACTTCTTGAGAAAACTAAATGATATCAGAAATGGGAACCATTCTTAAAGACAAAGAAAGCCATTTAACTCCACATGCAATAGTAGCTGAATTCCAGGAAGAACACAATTTCTTAGCTCCTGCTATATGTATGTCTGTAGGAGGGTTAAAAATCATTACAAGTGTTAAAAATTTGGATTATTTATAAAACCCACCTTATTTTACTTGTACTGCCTAGAAATGTCTTTAATGTACTTGACTTAATTAGCATTTAAATGCATGGTACTTAATTAACATTTAAATGCATTATTTCCATGCAGATATATTAAACAAAATCACCTGAAAACCATTCAAAACATTGAGTTAAAATATAAATGAACCAAATATTTTATTTTAGCTTTCTTTATTTTATGTTTTTATAGACCCAATCTCAGTTGAAATGTCAAAGGAAAGAAAGCGTAATAAAGACCATGTGTAATATGGTTTGCAGTAATAAACATAATGAGATGCAAAAGCCATAATATTTTTTTTGTCCAGAAAAATTTTTGCAAATGGAGATAAGAAACCAGAAAAACTGAAAGAGCACCTCACATTTGTTCATCCTGAAAAGGCATATAAAGGTGCAAGGTTTTTTTTCCCAAAGAAATCTCGATTTGAAAAAGCTGAAATACTTTTAAAATTTGGATTTTCAATTTCACAAAAACATTTTCTTGAAGCATCCTACAAAGTTGCTTACTAGATTGCTAAACAAAAGGAGCTCCACAGTACTGGAAAAGATCTTATTAGTTGTTTGCTAGAACATGGGAAAAATGAAAGAGGTTTCATTGTCAACTGATGTGATACATTCTAGAACAGCCGATAGATATGTGTGGGTATATACATATGTGTGTATATATACATATACACGTATGTACACACATACATATATGTACACACACACATACATTTTGAAGTAGATCTTTGAAGAACTGGCAGCCTTGCCATTCCCCATCAGTATGAAACTACAGACACCTCTCAATTTAGCCAAATCCTTGTTTTTATTCATTATGGGCATGCTAATACCATCAAAAAAAGAATTTTTACTTTATGAGTCCCTTTTGAAATTACAATGCCTGTCAAATTCATTTGGAAGTTAATTTCATTTGGAAAGGAAAAAAATCTTTTTTTTTTAACGAAGAAAACTGGTTGGAAAGAAAAGATTCATACTCATTGCACAGTTGGAGCTTCTTCAATGCTTGGTAATACATCCAGTTTGCTACTTTAGTGAGAAAAAGAAACTCCTCATACCACTGTCACTCTTTGCTTTTTATACAAGACATGGTCTGAAAACAAAGACTCTTCCAACAACACTGAAGAGGTTTTATCAACAGCTATAAAATTCCTCAACTTCCATCAGGAGTAGATCTTTGAAAAATCAAATTTTAAAAGATTTTGTCAAGAAATGGGAGAGAATATGTATTGCTTCTATACCACACAAATGGTGTGACTTTCAAAAGGGCAAGTCTTGAAGTTCATCTTTTACTAAGGGTAGACTTTTCTTGCTATGAAAGAAAATATGGATGATATAACTTTCAGTTGAAGATCTTGAAGTCAGCATGGTGGATGATAATGCAAAATTGCAAGCTTTCTTGGATAATCTGCTGACATGGAAGAAGAGAGTTGGGATGAACTTGCAAACATTCAAAGAAGTGCTTTACCAAGTTGGAGCTGAGGTACAAAATCCTACAAAATTCTCTGTCAATATCTTTGAAAAGAGATATCTATGAATGCTTGGAAATACTTTAGAATTCTTTTAAAGGTGATTTTTATCTTAATGGCATTAAAGGTAAGTCATTCTTTTCTGACATTAAACTGTATTCTTGATCTTAAGACAAAAGTCTTTCTACAATTAGCGTTTAAACTCAAAAAGCCTTCAGAAAACTTTACTGTTCCTTGACCTCTCCTTATCCTATAATGTGAGTTACGGAAGCTCTAATTCTGTTTGTAACAACATATCTTTGTGAATGGGGATTTTCAACACTTGTAAACATCAAAACAAAAACAGGAAATCAACTGGACATTCAGCATGACATTACATGTTGTCTTGTCAAAGACCACTCCACAGTTCTTATTTTACCTATGCAACAATAGCCTTCACGCTGATAGGTCTCAAAAAATAAAATTTAACTTCAAATTGCCTATGTTTTAAATGTGTCACCTTGCTAAGTAATGTATTAATAAAGAAGTATATACTCCTATGTAAAGATCCAATGTTTGTTTTTAATATTTTAATGTTTTTCTTTTCTTAAATTCATTTATTTTTAAATGCATCTATAATGTCCCATCCCCACAACTGAATCACAACAGAAGCCCAAAATAAAAGCGTAATCATAAATATGCATAAACAAATCCAGCAAAAGAAATTCTAACATTGACCATGCCAAGTCTCTCTGCATTTTAAGTTTATGACATCTCTGATAAGATTCTCTGGAAGAAGGTGAAGCAGTATGTCTCATCCTCAGTCTTCATGGTTTTATCATTGTATTGATCAAAGTTCTAAAGTTTTTCAAAGTTGTTTTTATTGTAGAAGTCATTTTCTCTTTGCTCACTTTTTTTGCCTAGTTCTGCTTACTTTGCTCTGCATCAATTTATAGAGGTCTTTCCAGTTTCTTCCTAAACAGAACTTTTTATCATTTCTTATGGCATGATGATATTTTATTACATTTGTACAATGTAATTTGCTCAGCCATTTTCTAACAGAATGCTCCTTTTCTATTTTTCATAACTGGTATAAATATTTTTCTATATATAGGTCTTCTTTCTTTGATGTCTTTGGGGTATAGTCCTAGTAGGGGTATAGCTAGGTCAAAGGCTATGCACAGTTTAGTAACTTTTTGGACATAGTTCCAATTTGCATTCCAGGATGGGCTGGACCATTTCACAGCTCTATCAACAGTTCATTAGCATGCCTGTTTTCCCATAGGCTCTAAGACCCTTGCCATTTTCATCTTTTGTCATCATTGCCAGTCTGATAGCTATGAGGTAGAACCTCATATAATTTTCAATATAATTTGTTTCCTTTTTAATCCTTTATATTTTACTTTATGAATTTAAGAATATTATCCTGAGAAAGGGGTTCACAGACTTCATTAATCTTTCCACAACATAAAAAAGGTTGAGTCCCTAACCTTATCAACAACTAAGGATGAAATAATTCCATATTAATTCTATTTACCATTTTATGCCTTACATGCTGCATTTTAGTTTGTTTTTGGTTTTTAAAGTCTACATGGATGGGGAAGCTACCTACTAGTATAGACTGGGTTTACCAGTTCACTTCTAGTATTACTCTGGCATAAATGTTTACTCAGAGGCGACTATAAGTTCCTGAAAGAAAGGAACCATGTCTTCCGTAAATTGGCCAAGAGAGTTCTATTATCAATATGTAGGATGTATTAGAATGAGGATGTCAAAGTTGCACAGGACCTTATAGGTCTAGTTCAACTTATTCATTTTAAATTTGACAAAACTGAGGCTAGAAATGGTGTGACTTTCCAAAGGTCACACAGTAAGGTCACAAAGGTCATATTCAGTTCTATAACCTCAGTTTCAGTTGATTTGGCAGAAAGGAATCTCCTATTCAGAGCTTTCTGAATTCTCTTATTCTAGAGGAACATATCTTAAAAGTTCACACAGTTCAGGGGGAAGAGGTAGAATATTTCATAATCATAAATTTATTGATGATCTTCACCTAAAGATTTATTCCAATTCATTATTGTAGTGGGAATGGGAAGATGACTTTTGGCTCTCCAAGGCGACAGCAAGCAGAGGAGATTCTCTGTTTGTCCAGTCCTATTAATTTAGAAAGACTTTGAGTTCTGGCTTAGAGATGGATTGTTGCATGAGGACCAGCCTATCTAAGGGTGGTAACCCCTGCCAACAAAAAGTTAATGAACATCTTTCAAAAAACATGTTGAATAGTTCCTTATATTCTGATAGGCTACCAAGCAGAAATGGATGTTAAACCTAGAACAAACATTAAAGCATCTGGTTCTTCTGATAGGTGGCCATTTTAAAAACATTCAGGAATTTGTTCTGCATTAATAGAAGACTTAAAAGCCATCTCTTTAGGTAGCATTCACTGAGAAAAGTTTTTTAAGAACTGATGGGGCACTATTTAATTGCTAAAATTATATATAAACACAATTTTTAGTATCCATTTTTATAAGATTTTGAGTTTCAAATTTTTCAGTGCTGAAATAAATTTTGTCAATGGAGAGATATATGACCAGAACAAGGAATAACAGACTGCCATGTCCTCCAGTAACATGAAGGCAGCATCAAGAGATCAAGAGAATGGTCCCTAGCAGTGGTTAATTTATATTAAAGTCCTCCTACAAAATCCCATTCTCATCCCTCCTTATGGCATAGAGGTGACCTTGAAGTCTTGAAGCTTATGAGAGCAGAGAGAAATCTCTGACAGGTCCTACCAAAAGGCAGGCTTTTATGCACTGTATGTTTGGCTCTCTGAAAATCATTCTAAGTGTGGCAATGTTCGTGATCACATATAGCCACCAGATGCTTGTTATTTGTTGGTAGCAACTCATTAAACTAAGGTATTGTAGAGGGGTTGAGATTTGCACTGGTGGAAATTGTACCTACCCTACTAAATCTTATATTTAAAGCATTTTGCAAATTATAGAAATCATTGAACTATTATTGTTATTACTTATATCATAATATCATTGATAAACTGCTAGCAGAATGAGAAGAGAGCTAAATTCATAGATGCGGCAGTCTGGGGATATTTAGTGTAGGGCAAAAATCATGCTACCACTTTTATTATTAGATCTGTTTTAGTAATGCCTAATCTGAACTAGACAGAATTAAAATAATTAGTCCAAAGTCATCAAATTAGTAATTGAGAGGAAACAAAACTCACCATTCTATGACCTTTCCATTAGAATCTGATTTTTAAAGGCTACTAGGTATACTTGGTTTTACAAGTTTTCAATGGAAAGGGATGTTTGGCCTGGTATTGTGCTTTCTTATGGAGGAGTCTGACGGTAGAGTCTAGTTTCTTTTTACTGAATGCTTAAGAATTGGTAAGGAAATTCAGAACACATAGGGAGACCAGGAATCGGTAATGTCACTCTAAGAGAAGTGATTGACTTTGTTTCACTGCCTATAGGAACTCACTGGAGAAAGAAGGATTACGGTCCTAAGCCCCTAGAGATGTTTTGTTTTTAGTGTTTGTATCTTCTGCCCCCAACATAAAGCCTGGAACACAGTATATACTTAATAAATATTGAATTCACTTTGTTGAATTGAATTTTCCCTCTACTTTTCTCCACTAATTTGTAAGAAACTGACAGCCCCACCCAACGAGGACAGGCTGCTCTAGGAATAGCTTGACTGATTGGGCCAACTGAGTGAATACAACTCTGGTACATCAGTCATGGAGAGTGATATCAAGGCTGATAAAAATAACACTTTGCAAAAGACATAGACATGAAATAATGAGATGACATTTGGTATGTATGATGAATCTTTTACAGATCGAAGCTCTATCCTCCCCCATATATCTACCATACTCCCTTTCCTGATTCTCTGGATTCCAGGATATTCCCTATCCTGAGAACTATGATTCTCTTTGATGGATTTTTTTGGGGGGTAGGGGTGTCCTGGCATAACTCATTGCAAAGTCCATCAGTGGAAGTGAATGTTTAAGTTTGTGTTTGGTTGCCAAATAAGAATCTCCTAGCTTAGAATGGAAATGGATGCCCCAAACTATTTGTAGGTGGCAAAAAGTAGAACAATGCACTAATTGATAATAAATACCTTCCTTGGGATAAATCAAACTAAAATTTCCTAAGTGGGTTTCTTGAAAGCTTGACTAATGAAACAATCTTCATGAAAGCACACTTAGGCATCTAGCATACAAACTAGCATTATATGTAGCTAATATTCTAGTCCATTGATTCAACGAAGCTGTATTGAAAGTCCACTATGCAGCAAGGCACTATGCTAGGACTGGGAATACAAAAAGTAAGAATGATATAGTCCCTGCCCTCTAGGAGCTTACAATCCAATGTAGGGGTGGGGACAAAGGATATGGATGGCATGTAGTCAGATGATGATGATGATGATGCATAAAAGAGCTTTTGATAAAGCGCTCTAGAAAAATAGAAGTAGGAAGCAAACATTTCTAGCCAAAGATATCAGGGAAGGCTTTATGGAAGAAGTGTCATCTGAACTTGACCTTGAAGGAAGAGGATGCTCTTAAAGGGTGAGGATGACACAACATTCCAGGTATGAGGGGTGGGTTGCCTAGGGAATATGTGGGGATAAGGCTTCAAGCTTGGGTGGACTGGGGTGCCAAAATTCAAAGATTTTTGACACCATTTGAAATCTTTCAGTAAACTGTCCTCAGTGCCTTTTGGCAAGAATAAATTAATATGTAAAGCTACTGGATTGGTTGCCTGCCAAGTTAGCTGCCCTCTATCTGCAATTGCCTCCATCCCCCCTCCTTTTTTTTTTTTTTTTAAGGGCTTGGAGAATTGATCTGAGAGGTGTTTTGTGCCTTTTGCTTTGGGCCCAAAAGCTGTTAGGTACAGCTCCAATGAACATCAACTGAAATGGGGAAGTTTCAACAAGGGGCATGTTGGGGAAGATAGTGGATGAATTTAAATCTGGTTGTCGAGTCTGAGGTGCCAGTGGGAGATCTAGGAGAAGTGGTGGGGCCAGTCTAGGGAATTAGGGCTGGATGAACAGATTAGGGAATCATCTTGGTCACTGATTCTAGAAGAACTGATTAAGGTCACCAAGGGAGAACAATTTAGGATGAAGAGCTGTTAAATCAAACATCTGAGTTTCCTTTAAGTGTTAACTCACAAGTGTGTGTGTGTGTGTGTGTGTGTGTGTGTGTGTGTGAGCGGGGAGGGGAGGCAGGAAAGGGAGGAACTCAGCAGATTTGCGCAAGTGCATATTACCTAGGCTAAAATGTGTTCCGAATGCACAGCTTCTCTCCAGTGTTTGTCAATTTCTGACAGCTGTCAATTTACAGATGTGATTTCTTTATCTGAGCATCACAAACATTACGTTAGGATCTTCAGAGAAATGTCTTGTCTGAAAGGGCTCCAGTTCCAGCGCCCCAGCTCAATTACCGCATTCTTAAACTGTGATGTATTCATTTGTGGGCACTGAGGCAGCCAGTGGGAGGGTATTGATTGGAATATAATGTCATGTGTAGCAGGAGAGTAAGATGAAAAGTGTTTTCTGCTTAATGGGTTGGTATTAAGTAGGTGGGAATGGCTTCTAATTAGCCAACAATTGCTGTGTTTCCCAGTTTCCCTCCTTCCCCTCCTCCTGGCTGTCGGTCACCAGCTGCCAATCTGCCCCTGTTTTTTTTTTTTTTTTTATTTGGAGTTCACTGCTTACTGCAGTGAAAGCCTTTGTTTAAGAAAGAGGGCTCCCAGGGTCTCAGCTGCCGGGGTACAGCTTGCTGCCTACGATGAGTAGCAACTGTCAGTTTATTTTATCTCAACCTTTTCATCATTCTGCAGAACTGATCGACTGAAACCACCTGAGAGACCTGAGGATTCAGTACCTACAAGTCATTAGCCAGGCCTGCTCAGTCTCTCCCTACATAGCAAGTCAACTGAAGACTTCCTGAAATAGAGGCCACTTTAACCCCGTGTTTTCCCAGGAACATTTAAGAACTTGCTTTGCCCCTTGCTGCCTTGAAAGTTCGGCTGATAACAGATGATTCCTTTGAAGTGCAGGTCTTCCAAACCATGAAAAAAATGCATAGTTATAACCTTGTTTGAGTCAGAAGATCATGAGAGCGTAGATTTAGAGCTGGGAGAGACTTCACAGGTCATCTAATCTAACCCCTTCTTTTACAGATGAGGAAACTGAGCCATAGAGAGGTTAAGAGATTTGTTTTACCGTGGGGCATAGGGACGAAAACTATAGAATGTATTTTTTTAAAATTACCTATAGCTGTTGTCATCAAACTTCTTCTCTGTAAAGGTTAAGCAATGACCAATGTCAAGATAAAATACAATGCATGGTAGGAATGGATAAACTAGTTTTTGCTTTATGATTCTACAAACATTGTAGAAGTCCAAGGGCGAAGGTTATAAATTTGATTTTCCACATTTAAAAAGAGTTGTATTGCAAGTGTTCAATATTTGCTCGAGTTTATGGATCAAAGTCCAGCGCCGTAAACATTTCTCACAATAGAAATGATCACAGGATGTATGTCTCAGGAAAACAACCTAGGGATATTTCTAATTTTCAGATAAGATTCTCTTGAATGAATGAATTAAAACGATATTTTTTAAAGTGCTTTTTTATGTGTTAAGCTATAAAGATAGAAATACAAAAGCAAAGAGCCATTTGCTTCCAGGAACTTACATTCAAATGAGGGGAGGGGCAGTGGGAGTCTTACTATGTGGGCATGGTGGTCAGGGAAGGTTATTTTGGTTTGGAAAGTCATACAGATGGTGAATGAAGCTTTAGGGGAGAGATTGATTCAGGACTCTCTTACTTAGGAGAGTTATTGGGAGAATAATTTCCTGAGAATCAGTCATCACTGGAAAAGCCAGGACAATAAGAAGCAACCTGAAATGATGATGATGATGATGATAATGATTGTTATTATTATTATTATTATTATTTTGTCTATATGTGCAATTTCATTGGCATGGGGACTTCTTGGTAACTTACAGTCTTCAGAGTTCCTGGCAGGCAACGAAAGGTAATGGGACACAATCTCAAATCTCCCTGATTGTAAAGCTGGTCCTTGGAGAAGTAGTACAGTACAGTGGAAAGTTTGCTGGATTTGGCAGCAGAGGACCTGAGTTCAAATCCCAACTTTGCCACTTACTGCAGGTGACTTGGACAAGTCACTTAATTTAACCTGGGCCTTCATTTCCTCACCTGTAAAAACAAGGGGTTTGGATTGAGGGACCTGTTAAAGAGTTCTTCTAAGCTCTGAATCAATGTTCCTCTAACTATCACATCACATTGCCTCCCTCAGTTAATCTAAGTCCTTTTGTACTCATATCAACTGAGGACATTTTTCTAACATCTTCCTCTGCTGTAGTGATGTCACTCTAAGAGAAGTGATTGACTTTGCTCCACTGCCTATAGGAACTCCCTGGAGAAAGAAGGATTATGGTCCTAAGCCCCTAGAGAAGAACACAGTGTGTATATGTATGTGTGTGTGTGTGTGTGTGTGTGTGTGTGTGTGTGTGTGTGTGTAAAGGCACAATATCTGACACTTGGGGAAACACCACTAACTTCTTCCATAAACAACATCTTCTTTTTTTTTTTACATTTAATTTTCCCCCAATTCCATGTAAACAAAAATGTTTAACATTCATTTTTTTAAAAAATTGAGTTTCAAATTCCCTTTTTCCCTGCCTTCCCTCCCTCCCCTTTCCTTGTGAAAGTGAGCAATTTGACATAGATTATGTATTTTCAGGAACTGCTAGGTGGTACTATGGATAGAATGCAGGGCCTGGAGTCAGGAAGACTCATCTTCCTGAATTCAAATCTGGCCTCAGACACTTACTAGCAGTATGACTCTGGGCAAATCACTTAATCCTGTTTGCCTCAGCTTCCTCATCTGAAAAGTGAGCCAGAGAAGGAAATGGCAAACCACTTCGGGATCTCTGTCAAGAAAACCCCCAGTGGGGTCATGAAGAGTAGGATATGACTAAAAATGACTGGACAACAACAACGATGTTTAAATTGTGTCTGATTACAATTCATTTAAAAATGTGAAACTCTAGTTTGTGTTGTTGTTATCTTAATGCTATCCAAGTTGGAGCAAAAGATGAAAGCAAGCAAAGATCCACTTTTACATTTGTGTCCCAAACTTGTTTTCTTCAAGTATAACTGTCCTGCTCCTCTGCTTGGCTTTGTGGATGTAGACATAGCATGAATGTCCAAGGCTAGGACTTCAGTCATTGGGAAGTATTATTGTAATGTTTGGCCCTCAACACTTCTCATCTCTGCTTTCATGATGGTCATCCATCTATAGTTGGAAAAAGGGGTATTGAGTTGAGGATCCCTGAACTTGACTGTGGCCATTCCCATCATGAATGCCTGGGAGGTGGGTAAAAAAATGGCCAAATCTGCATGTTTTTGAGGAGACTCAACCCACCACCACCAAAAGGATTAGCTAGCTGTTATTCAGTTGCTTTGGTTGTACCCAACTCTTCACTACCCCATTTGGGGTTTTCTTGGCAAAGATACTGGAGTGGTTTGCCATTTCTTTCTCCAGCTCATTTGACAGATGAAAAAACTGAGGCAAACAGGGTGAAGTGACTTGCCCAGGGTCACACAGCTAGGAAGTGTCTGAGGTCAGATTTAAACTCATGAAGTTGAGTCTTTCTGTTTCCAGGCCCAGAACTCACACCACGTACCTGCCATTGCGCCACGTACCTGCCCTAGCAACTTTACCTTCTAAAGAAAAAAGCAAAACTTCTTCTAAAGTAAAAAAGTAAAAGAAAGAAAAACTAGAGAGATACAAGCATAAAGAAACAGTTTCAAAGGCAGCAAAGGCAACATAAGCAACTTCCCATGAAGACATATGACGTGAGCCGACATTAGGCCGTCCGACCTTGATGATCGCTGCTTTTCCCTTGAGGAAGCATGGCTTCTCATCTCCTCCACCCAAGTCCCTTTCTTTTTTAAGCAGCAGGGTTTTGTTGTTGCTGTTTTTAACTTTGAGTCCCTTCCAGTTCTCATCTATGATCTTCACCTCTTATGACTATTTCTTTTGGGTCTCTGTTTTTAGAGCAGAAGTGTAAAAAAAAAAGTCAACCAATGACTTCTCCCACATTGGGCAGTTTGCCTATACCATTTGCTATACAGTAGGTGCTTAATAAATGCTTGATTATTGATTGATTGATTGGACTTTTGATTCATGGCTGCCCTTTTCTGAATTTGTGCTGGTCTTCTTCCCCAATTATTTTAACATTCAGTATGACTTGGGTGCAAGGATCTCCAGCAGATTGTATTCTTCCACTTAATGGATTTTGTTTCATATCAAGTCCTGTAATGCGGAAGGAGCGAAGTATTCTTGGGGCAAGTATGAAGAAGCCATTTCAGCATCCCTCCGTTCATGTCATCATTTCCTTGGGACAAAGATTTAAGAGTTTTGTTTTTGTTTTTTGTTTATTTGTTTGTTTTTCAAATAGTGTGCTATTTGAAGGCCAGAATATTCTATAATGATAGCTCGGAACATTTTTTCATCTAAAATCCTCGTTAGCATGATAGAAAAATTCGGGTACTCACATCAAAAATTAATTCCCTAACTCTCTAAATATTTGTTTTTGATATTGTATAGCTATGGTCTACACTAGTAACAGCAACTTGCATTCATACAACTCTGATATCTCATTTGAGCTGCACGACAACCTTGGGAAGCAGTTACCAGAGGTATTATCATCCCCATTTCACATATATGAGAACTGGGGCTGTGAGATCTTATATGACTTCCCTATAGTCTCAAAGCTAGTATGTTGTCAGAGGTGGGATTTTGAACCCATTGGGGTCTAAGACTCCAGTCATCACACCATGCTGCCTCTCTGTGCAAACCTGATAGACTTATCATCTTACTTTTTTCTTAGCAGAGGGTAATTAATTTTGTATAATTTTTTCTCATCCATTAATATTCACATAAATATTAAATACATGCAAATATAACATCTCGAACATTTGTGGTGTGTGTGTGTGTGTGTGTGTGTGTGTGTGTGTGCGTGCGCGCTTAACAGTAGGCCATTTTAACTCATTGAAACTTGCATTTTTGTTTTTTTTTTCTCCTCTCCCAAATCAATGTGTGAGATAAAATCAGGAACTTTTCCCAGTTACAGATCAGGAGTTTGTTCTGTGTCTTCGTATCTTATACAACTTATATTTTCCTTGACATTCACCAAGAATGTTCCCAAGTAGCAAGTTGATATATAGTATTTTTTTTAAAAGCATCCATACCAGATATAGAAAGTGACAAGATTATGTATAATTATCTATGCAATTACACTTGCAGAGCCTTGAAAATTTTTAACAGGGGATGCTTAATAACATTTGCATGACTAAATGAGACAGAAGAAACAACTGGAAGGGCCTAGGGGCATGGTCATCTATTTAAGCATCCACTTGCATTCTCAACATAATTAGTCATCTAATTGTATGCCCAAACTTAGTAGATTCATGTAAGTCATGATGCATTATTAAAAAGGGTTTCTTGTAATGTTTTGTTTTCCATTTCCTGCCAATCAAATTATTGAGGAATAATCTGTATTTGCTTTTTTTTTTTTTAAATAGGATTTAAAATTTTCAAGTGAGTGTGGGTGTGGGTGAGGGAACAGATAAATACATTCAGGTTAGAGACAGTCTATTCTGCATCTGGATCTCTGTGTTTTTAAGTAATACTTTGATCTCCAAAAACTAATTTTCAGCCAGTTTGCCACGTATTCCAACAAAGATCAGTTTGTGGTATTGTAATAGAGGGGACAAGAATACTTGGGTTGGAGAATATCCCTGGGCCTCAGTTTTCCTCATCTGTCACAAGAGGGAGATGAATTTGATGAACTTGAAATTTCCTTTTCTAGCTTTAAATCTAAGCAGTAGGGGATAGTGGAAAAGGCATTCGATTCAGAGTCAGAAGACCAGGGTTCAAATCTCACTTCAGATCCTTGCTAATTGTCTAACCCTGGCAAGTCATTGAAACCTCTTGGGCCTCAGTTTCCTCATCTGTAAAATGAGGGTGTTGAATTCAACAGCCGCTAAGGTGTCTTCCAATACTAAATCCAGGATCCTTTGAAACTAGGATATTATGGACTTATAATGCCTCCCTGTTTATCATCTGGGCTTCCCCCTTCCTGACAATGTGTCTACTAGAAGATGGTATGTATTTTATGCTTAAGAAATTTTAAGGCGTAAAATTCATTCACCTTAAATTCTATGATTTTGGTGCAGCATTAATTGCTTCTGCCTGCTTTGTTGATAATGCTATTGATCATTGATCTGGAAAGCCTTACTTCTTTCCCTGAATTGGGGCAGGTTATCTTGTCCTACAGCTAGTCAGCTCAGTGGATAGAGCATCAGGGCCTGGAGTCAGGAAAACCTGAGTTCAGACACTTAACTAGCTTGTGTGTCCCCGGGCAAGTCACTTAACCCTGTTGGCCTCAGTTTCCTCATCTGTAAAATGAGCTGGAGAAGGAAATGGCAAACCACTCCAATATTGTTGCCAAGAAAACCCCAAATGAAGTCACAAAGAGTCATTTACAACTGAAATGACTGAACAACAACAAAGATCTCGTCCTTGTTATCTTAACATTGAGGGTGAACCTTGTATGAAGCTAGAGGAGTATGCATTCTATCATTGAGTGGATTTGCATAACATAAAAGCTTTTGAATGAGAAGAGCTAAGCATCCCTTGGCTAGTGGGCAGAGCATATTTTAATTCCTATCTCTGTTCATACCACAAAACACAAGACTTTGGAGCATTAATTTTGGAAGATCAGGCTCATCCTTCTGCAGATTAAAAATTAACCAATCCTTTCTTTCTCATTTGGGGTGTCTGTGCACTGGGTGGAAGTCAATAAATTGAATCCCCCCAAGGTATAGCACACTGCTATCAAATGAGCTAACTTGAGTTTTCCCTATTGGTTTAACAAAGTCTGAGTTTGCTGACCTTAAGGGCATGGATGCCAGCACATCTATTTGCTCAGGTTTTTGATTGGAGGATAGAATGAAATGAGGGAGAGAAGGACATGGAGTTCAGAGCACTGTTAAAAGAATTTCTTTGGTAAACAACAATCAATGCTTTTAATTTTGACTGTTTACAGTATTTCAGAGGATAAAGGGAAAAATGAATTTAAGCCATATCTGTACTTGCCAAAGGACACATTTTGTGTGCCAAAGGACTAAGGCACTGGTCAGGGACGACTGGCATATTTTAAAATCAAGAACCATACTATGACAAACCATTTCATCTGATAATTCTATTCTAGGTCAATACTTCTCCTCCTGAGAAATGCACACCCCCAAGCCACAGAGACAATTAGTGAGGATGCAAACTAGAGACTTCACAAAATTACATAGGGATTGAATTTCAAGTCAGTCATCAAGAGAAGAGGTAATGAATCCTTTCAAATCTGTAAAGAAATATTGTCCCTTCCCAAAGGGCTACCTTTCTAATTCTGATTGTCTAGGTTTGCTCAATATGATCCTATATAGGCATGAAAAAGGTGGAAAGAGGATGAAAAATGCGAAGGGAAGGATTTGTAGTGGTCCTGAATGTAAGGTTTGATGATTATTATGAGATGGGGAAGAAAACTGAAGTAATAAAAAGATAAATGGAAACAAAACTCTTTCAGATTTTATACAAGTTAGTAATGTTTTAGGTCAAGTAAGTGACAAAGGAGACCTGTCCTTTAAATCACTCTATACTTTAAGTATTAAAGAATGTTATCCATATCAAGGAGAAAACTTGTGAAATAATAAACTCTAGATAAACTCTTCCCTGTGTGGGAGATTCATTCATTCATTCATCAGGACCTGTGACAGCATTGGTATAAAGACCTTCCATCACAGAAAACTGTTCCACCAATCCACAATAATGTAGATAGAGTTTTAACAAGTTGTCTGCTATGCCAAGAGGATAAATGCCTTGCTCGGGGTCATACAGCCAGTATATGTTAGAGATAGGACTTAAGTGCAGGTCTTCCATCTGGAAGTTTGGAAGATGCCTTGGCATCTGCTGAGGCTGGACTTTTCTCCACTGTGTCCTGTGGCTTCTTAGGAAACCTTCACAAAGAAGAAGGAAGATTGGAGAGAATCATAACCTTTACCAGACACCAATACCGCTCATTCAAACAGGGACTGTCTAAAATTCATAATATTAGTAAATTCAATAGCCTATTCTGCAAACATTTATTAAGCACCTTCTCTGTGCCAGGCACTGGGGATAAAAAGACAAAATCAATCAAAATAGTTCCTGCCCTCAAGGAGCTTACATCTTACCCAGCGGAATAACATATTCAGATAAACAAACACAAAATAGAATAAACACAAAGTAAGACAAAATACTTTTTTTGGAGGGGGAGGGAACTAAAAACTGAGAGGTCTGTGTCAGGGGTATCAAAGGGCCACACTTGAAAACCTAGAGGGCCACATGTGACCTTGAGGGTGCAGTTTCCCCACCCCTGGTCTATGTACTTGAAGCATGAAAATCAGTTACCCATCCCTGCTACCCCAGCAGGGGCCAAGGGACAAATAAGGAAAGCTTGGGAAAGCAGAGGAACCCCCCCCACCAAGACCCCAAGAGCAGGCTCCAAATGACCACCTGTGTGGCTTTTGCTATAACTTAATTTAATGAACCAACCTCCCTAGCTGAGCCACTCACACTGCCTTGTGTGAGCACACAGCCCTGCTTCACTTTTTCTTGGTGAGTATTGGAGAGTTAAAGCTGGTGCCACTATCAGAAACCAGGAGCTGTGAGCAGAATCTAAAAGTGAGGCAGGTTTCTTTCTAGCGATCAAGAATTCTCTTTTATTGAGCCAAGCCGGCAGATAGGTAGAAGCGCTCAGAGGCAGCCAAAAAAAGAAGAAAAAAAAAAGATCTTTCAACCCAAGGGATATGAGGCTACATTATAATTTCCTAATAAACCAAGAATTAGTTATCTAAGGAAACTTTCCTTTCTCAACTTGTCTACTGGTTAGATAATCCTGCATCTGGTAGTGGGGAGTGAGGTGAAAGAGTGGGAGGAAGAGATCAATTCAAAAGGTAGCGTCAAAATCTAATGTCTTTGTAATTCTTCACAACAACCCCTGCTATATTAAAGGATTGCCTTGACTTTTTAAAGAGGTTCTGATCTTTAGAATGATCTTATATTTTGTTGGATGGTAGCAGAAACTCTACTCATCTATTCATCATCTTAATAGACACTTATTTCCGAATGCTCTCCCAACTCATCCCATCCTGACTCCTTCACTGTTTATGTTTAGATCAGCAAACAGATCTACATCCTCTGTGGTCCATATAAGTTATGAACCCATGGTGGTACTTCTGTAAAATTAGATATTAAAGTGCTACCTGTACCTGGGACCTTTGTACTGTCTCTCCTGTAGCCATTACCTACACGCAGGGTCAGAAGAAGCAGACAAAGAGGAAATACACATGAGGAAGGATGGACGTACTAAATGTATACAGGCACTTCCTGACTTGAACTCAACTTCGTACACAACCGCCCCCAGAGAACTAGCTTCCACGCATCCACCTCGTAAACAATTTTGGAGAAGAAAAGAAAAGCAAGCTTGGACCTTTCAGAGAACCTGCAGTCAGGTGCAGAAGAGAAGCATCAGAGAAAATCAGGAGGTAGTGTGGCAGATGAAGCCTACTATAGAAAAATGGAAACCTGCCCCAAATATCATAGTATTTCTTAGCGTCAAGTGTCAAGTACATACACCCTTCAATCTTCATATTGTTATCACAAAGAAATAAATGCTAGCACATCAATTTTGGTTTCTATGGTGGAAACCAATTAGTTTGATTTGTGTTAACAAGCAGGTTCTTTAAAAAAAACCAAACCAAACCACGTACTTTCAGGAGAATTAGAGGGATCAAAAATAGCTCACATCCTAGTACAATTTAGTCGCAGAGGAGTACTCGGCCTTCAGATATTTTAGCTAATTCAATTCAGTTTGGTTCAGTTCTGCTCAGTTCAATTCATCGAACTGAATGTTTAATACATTTATTTCAACGTAATTCAATTTGCCTTTATTAAGTGACTGCTATATTCCAGGTACTGTGGCAGGCAATGAAAATGCAAAGGAAAAAGGAAACAGTCCCCTGCCTTCAAAGAGCTTATGTTCTACTGGGGGGACATAAATGAATACAAATGAATAAATACAAAATCTAAGTAAATAACTGGCGGAATCAAGCACATTCCCTTGTCTTCTCTGCCAAGGACATACAGAGCTGGCAACAAAAGGTCTGCTGGCTGGGATGGTCTCCCAGGTGGTCTCTTTAGAAAGAGAGGCTGAGGGGCAGCTAGGTGGCGCAGTGGATGAGCACCGGCTCTAAAGTCAGGAGGACCCGAGTTCAAATCTGGCCTCAGACCAACACTTGACACTTACTAGCTGTGTGACCCTGGGCAAGTCACTTAACCCCAATTGGCTAAAAAAAAACCCCCAAAAAACTAAAAAATTAAAAAAAAAAGAAAGAGAGGCTGAGTTTTGAAGAGACAACAGTTTCCTTTCTCTTGGAAAAGATACTATTTCAGGAGAGTGTGAGGAGTCCAGTACCGAGAAGTGAGTACATGGTAGTCTGGACAAGGTGCCATATTGGTGGGATAGTAAATAATAATAAATATATTAATAAATAATAATAAAACACTAATAAACTATAAGTGGAGCTGTGAATTGGCCTAGCAATTCTGCAAATCAATCTGGAATTATTCTAAGACAGTGAGACTAAAGTGTCCAAGTCCTTTGACTCAGCAATCATATTACTAGGAAAATAGGAAATGGAAGATAAGAGATAAAGGGCTCCTGGACACCAGGATATTTATAGCAGTATTTGTTATAGTAGTAAAGAACTAGAAACAAAGGGGATCATCATTGATTGATGAATGGATAAATACGTTGTGGAAAATGAATGTAATGAAAGATTCCATAGAATGGCACAGAAACTGAGAGCAGAACCAAGAAAACAATGTCCACCATGACCACAATAATGTAAATAGAAAATGAAAAAGAAACAGATTGCTACAATTTTGGGACTTGGTCCCAAAGAAAAGAAATTGCAGAGGTGGGTGGCGATGGAGTGACCACAGAGATGCATATCCTATTGGATTCAGCTGATAAGCCGGTTAGTTTTGCTGAATCTTTCCTTCCCTTCTTTCTTCCACATCTTCCTGTCCCCTTTCCTACTCTACCCTCTTTTTCTCTTTCCTCTCCTCCCCTTCCTTCTTTTCCCCCTTTCCTCCATTCTTTGGGCTAACCTTTAGAGGATGGAAAGGGGAGGGATCTAAAGATAAGCAGTGCAGAATGAGGGGCTGCAGAGGGAGGGTGGGGGTTCTTTTTTATTAATTTATTTTTTAGTTTTCAATAATCACTTCTATATGCTTTTGAGTTTTAAATTTTTTTCCCCCTTCCTTCCCACCTCCCTCCCCAAGAAGGTGTGCAATTTGGTATAGGTTCTACATATACGTTCCTATTAAACATATTTTCACATTAGTCATGTTGTAAGGAAGAATTAGAACCAACAGGCGGAACCACTAGAAAAAGGAAACAAAACAAAACAGAAGACGAAAAAGAGCAAACAGTATGCTTCGCTCTGCATTTAGACTCCAAGCTCTTTCTCTGGGTGTGGATAGCATTTTCCATCATGTGTCTTTTGGAGATGTTTTAGATCCTTGTATTGCTGGGAAGGGCTAAGTCTATCAAAATTAGTCATCGTACAACATAGCTGTTACTATGTACAACGTTCTCCTGATTTTGCTCATTTCACTCAGCATCAGTCCATACAAGTCTTTCCAGGTTTTTCTGAAATCTGCCTGCTCATCATTTCTTATAGCACAATAGTTTGCCATTACATTCATATACCACAACTTGTTCAGTCATTCCCCAATTGATGGGCATCCCCTCAATTTCCAATTCTTTGCCAGAGAGTGGGGGTTCTTAAAACAGTATCCTGCCTTAGAAAGAAGGACTTCAGGAGGTAGATGGATCTTAAAGGCAAACAATCTTTTTCAAAATTTTACTCCTTCCTTCATTACGTATCAGGCTGCCTATCCCCAGGACCCATAATTCAGGTTTTTACTCTTAGAACTCAATTTTTGTTGTTGAATTGTTTCCGTCTTGTCCCCATTTTGGATTTCCTTGGCAAAGATACTGCCATTTCCTTCTCCAGCTCATTTGACAGATGAGGAAACTGAGGCAAACAGCGTTAAGTGACTTGTTCAGGGTCACATAGTTAGTCATTAAGCCAGGTCAGCTGTCTGATGCTGGACTAAATTGATTAACACTGTCCCAAATAAATGGTTACATCTTCCTCATATCGAAAGAACCCTTTCCTCTGGAAAACCCTTTCATTTGCATCTCAGTTTTCTTCTTCCTCCATCTTTTCTTCTCTTGCTGGTTCATTGGCAAGAAACAACGCTGCATGTTGTTGTTGTTTATTCTTTGTTCTGGAAGACGACCATACTTATATTTGTACATGTCATTTCTCCTAATGGCCCTCATCCTGGAGGTTAGGGATTTCTTCATTAAAAAAACAAAACAAAACTTTGTATTGCTAGTGCTTAGTACAGTGATTATCTGTCATAGAGTAGTTGTGCAGTAGTGAAGAGAAATGCATTGTTTTCTTTTCATTGGATTTTCTATAAATAATTCTGTTTTAAACCTTTCCATAAATTTAGTTATGATAAAATAAGGGACAAAAGAAAAATGTTCATAGAAAGCCATAAGAAGTGATGCTAAGTCAATTTTGGGGGATTATTTTAATATTTAGTTTCCAATTTACTGGGAATCATTCCCATCTTAATGAAAACATGAGGAAAATGACAATAGGATCCTTTTAAATGGTCATTTAAAAATTCAATTTAATTCAACAAACATACTAAGTAACTACTACTATTCACCAATCACGGTGCTAGGTTTTGGAGATACAAAAACAAAGACAAAAAACAAACAAACAAACAAACAAAAACAAACACAAAAACCTGAAACAGTTGATGCTATTGTTTTTAGTAGGCGAATAATACAACTAATGTGTGGGTTCAGGAAAATAAATCTGATGACTGTTCAGGATTTAGTATAATGAAGAGACTAGAAACCAGAGAAGTAGCCACTTGTGCAGTTACTGGGCTAATGGAGGTGTCAGGAAAAGAAAGGCCTGGAGGATGGGTTTGAGAATGCAAAGGAAGGAGCAGAGAGGAGAGAGCATGACTCAACAAACACTGCACTCACAAGATCATAGATTTAGAGCGGGAAGGAATTTTATATGGGAACCTCAGACATACTTTGACGTTAAAAGACTGGGAAACACTCGGCCATATTATACAATACTTGAATATGCTGCCATATTGTTCCCTAGCTGTTTCATGTGCCTAAGCCTTATCTCCTCAATTGCATAATAGATTTAAAAATTTTTTTTAAGTGAGGCAATTGGGGTTAACTGACTTGCCCATAGTCACACAGCTAGTGAGTATTTTATATCTGAAGTCGGATTTGAACTCAGGTCCTCCTGACTCCAAGGCCAGCACTGTATCCACTGTGCCACCTAGCTGCCTCTGGATGATAGATTCTTGGAGGGCAGAATGTCTTACACTTTTTGTGAGCCCTCTACACCACGCTGGACCATAGGAAGGCACTCGGGGAACACGCTGCTTGATTGACTCGGTAGAAGTGACAATGAAACCAGTTTTGTATTATAAGCCATTTTGAGAACAAAATGTGAGTCTTAATTTATTAAAATTATTTTACATCTACTTCCCCAGAAAATGTAGTTTTTAGATTGAAATGAATTTGAATACTACCGGTAATTTGAATTCTTAAAAACAGTAAATTGAATAATTCTCAAGGAGAGATGAATTTAATTTTTTAACTTTTTTATTATGAATACTTTTATCTAGAATTTTAACAGAAAATGTCTACCTTTTGGTACATATGTAAATCTATTAACTAAATAAATAATGAGCTAGAGTTAGAATCACATGATGAGAAGACTACTGGACTAGGATCTAACTTTCAGTCCTGGTTGCACCACCATGACGTTGGGAAATTCACTGAACCTCCCTGGCCTTCACTTCATTGCAAAGTAAAGGGCAAGGACGCGATCATCTCTCTAAAGTTTCATCTAGCTCTTAAATTCTATAATCCTGTGACATGCGAACAATTCACTAACTTCCTGGGAATGCTTCTAAATGAAATGTATTAGTTTTCCCTCCAATACTTCAAAGTACTCACAAAGATGACCCTCTGGCCTTTAGTAGGTCATATGATTTGAGTTATTTTTCCATAAATTGTGATGAATTTGTACTAACTCAGCCCCATCCTCTCACTTGGTAAGCTTCGTAGCTTGAATTTTTGAGAAATTGGACTGGAGAAATAAGGCCATGGATTAGCGAAGCAATCTGGCCTGGGGCTCATTAGCAGAGCGTGCAAAGCAATTAAGCTAATATGTATATGTATATGTATATGTATATGTATATGTATATCTATATCTATATCTATATCTATATCTATATCTATATCTATATCCGTGTACACACAGTATATATATTACATGTATTCGATATACACATGCACACATATGCATATGTACATACATACCACATATATTTAACGTGTGTCTATATGGTGCTTCTATATATGTATGTGTATGGTGTATGTTTGCATATTTGTATATGTACACACACACACACACACACACACATATATGCACACCCATTCTTTTTACATTCTTGAAAAAGGCCTAAAATCCTGAGTGATAAACAGGACAGAAATTGTAGAAAACCTGCAAACTGTATGCTTCCTCATCATTAAAAGAAGGGAGTTAAACCAGATGATCTCCAAGGTTCTACATCCTTTAATCTGGGGCTTTGTCTAGATTATGGAAGCATCAAATGCATGACCGTAGGCTGCGTGTGTGCAACACTCCCCATTGTGGGCCAGCCAGCCAGATTAAAATGTAACTGGGAAATGCTAACAAATTAATAAAAATGCAATAAAACATAGCTAATGTTAATATGTGGTTTTCTAAGTCAATATGTGACCTGCAGGGATTCTTCTGTATGATTTAGTGGCCCCTGTTTCTATTTGAGTTTGACACCATTGGTCTAGAATCATCCCTATATAATTCTTAGTCCACTTCCCAACTAATATACCAATGATCCAGTATCCAGAGAGAACCAGATTCTTGGCTCATTATTTCCTATAAAAATATTATTAGATGATAATCATGGTGTTAGCTGAGCATAGTGCACAGCACATAGAAGACATTTAATAAATGCTTGTTGAGTAACAGTGATTTAATGTTGGCATAACATAAAAAATAAAAGTTTCATTCTATTCTTTATCAGATCTGATACAATATCCCAATAAGTACTTAAATGAACTGATTAGAATCCCAACTCTCCCTACTCTTACTTCATTTGATCCTAACTGTGCTATTATTCTCATTTTACAGATAAGGAAACTGAGTCTCAGAGGTTCTTGCCTATAGTCCCATAGCTTGTGAGTATCAGAGGCTGGATTCAAACTTAGGTCTCCCTGATTCCAGTGATCTGTCCATTATACTGCACTGCATTTCATTTAAAACACTATAAGATTAATGAAGCTGGAATGGCATTTTGGACATTTAAAGACATAGGAAAATGTAAATGTCTTCACAACTGGAATGACCAGTATTTTCAACAGGTTCCATACTCCATGTTTGCGTCTTGTTTCTACAGAGCAACCAGGCATGCCAAAAGATGATGTGTATTTGGATGCCCCAAGGAAGTATATTAAAGAGAAGCCCCTGTTAGAGAGAAGAGCTGGGAAGCGGTTAACAATGTCGGCATTTACTAGCCCCAATTACACTTTTAGGTTAACATCCCTATTAAGATGCATGAAGGGCACTTTTGTTTCACAGAGTACCACTGTTTCCACATGTACAGCTGCCATCTCCAAAAGGCAAGACATATTAGCCTTTTATGTAAAAGAAATGAATTTCCCCTTGGTTGTAGAAATAATAGTTCTAGTAAAGAAAATATACTTTGTTTTACAGAAGTCCAAAGGAATCCACAGGAAAGCCCTGAAGTCTAAAGAATTGACAAATTTCTGGGACTTTGGGTCTGAGTGTGTATGCTTTTGGGGGGAGTGGGGGAAGATGGTGGGGGTCTGGGCCACATTTTAATTCTTCCTAAATTCCTCAATTTTGGTGGAGGTATTTTATCTTTCTCATTATTGCCATCAGAAAGATGTGCAATATTGACATCTTCCAACCCCTTCGAATTCCATTAGAATAAAAGGAAGGCTCTTAGTGTTTGCTGTGTTCCCTTGGAAAGTCGTAAAGGTGATGGATGATTATTGGTGAATGAATCATAGCTCTGTTTTATCTATAGACCTGAGTGCTCTCGCTGGTCTATTCCCTTAAGGGGATAGGTTCCTTCTGCTTAAAAGAACATTGCTGGCTCTGTGAGCTAATGATTTGTTTGGAGGGGTTGGAAGTCTCCAAGGGAAGGATGAAGGCACAGTTTTTATACAGCATCTTCCTGATCTTTGATCTGCCCTTTACTGAGTACACAGGAGCTCTTGGCAGCAAGTTTGAGGATGCCTCTCCATAGAAGAGACGAGCTCCAAAGATCTGAGAACTCATCAGTCTGGCAAATAATATTTTCGTAGCTCATTGCTTTGACAGTATCATAACGGGCCACTGCTAACTGTCATAGCTTTCTCTCTCTCACATAATAATTGAATGATAATCAAGATACAATATTGACTCACAGGTATGGACATACTTTCCCAAGGGAAGATAATAATTTTTGCTTAATTGGTAGTTAATGAAAATAATTTTTCAACCTAAATACATGTGTACATCTATACAGTGGCTTTTTGTTTATTTTTTTTAATTTGGGTAGAATCTGATCTATTCCTAGCCAAGGACACACTCACAGGAAAAGTATGAGCATTTTTCATGATGTACAACTTTGTTGTCTAACTTAAATCTATTAAAAGAATTATATCAGAGCAGGCTATTTCTTCACTTGTAAAATGTTATAGCCCATCTGGGTGCAGTTCTGTTTTAGGTAGATAATATGAAACTACCACTTAGGGAGGTTTGTTGTTAGTGGTAGTTTTGTTGTTTTTGTTTCTGATCGTAGAGCTGGCCTCCCTTGTCTGAGTCAGATCTAGTCGAATAAAATGTTTCCAATGTATCCTGTGGTGTGGGAGGTCTCAGCACCCCAGCACCATCTTTTAAGGGACTGTTAAATGATCCATGTAGGGAAGGAGATGGAAACTTTTAAGAGTAAAGTGGAAGGCTTGATATAGAAGGCACAATAAGAATGAGAAAGAGACAAGTCGCTATGGACAGATGGAGTAGTAGCCAACTCGTTCACAATGTGGAGGGAGAGGGGTGGGGTGAGGTGGAAACAAAAGAATCTTTTGGCTTAATGAAATACATAGACAGTGCCCTTCCTCTGCCAGACCTTCTACAGTATCCCAAATAGACTGACAAGAATTCCAACTCTTTTCCTTCACTTGTTCCCCTAAAGCTTGGCAGAGGTGGTAGAACCAAGATGGTGAAATAAAGGCAGGGAATAGCTTGAGATCTTCCAAATTACCTTCCAAACAACATTAAAATAGCACCTCAAAATTAATTCTGAAGCAGCAGAACCAAGAAAAGGATGGGGTGAAACAATTTTTCAGCCCAAGATAACTTAGAGGGTCAACAAGAAAGATAGGTCTCACTGGGGTGAGAGTGGAACCCAGGCTACCTTGGCAAGCCAGAATCAAGACCCTGAGCCCTGGAACAAGCCAGTATTGAGGCCCTGAGCCCAGATGAAAGCCAGCAGTGAGACCATAAGCCCCAGCGCAAGCCAGCTGTGAGGCCCCAGGTCCCTGCACCAGGCAGCCAGCAGCAGGTCATGGCTAGTGCAAACCAGCAACAGGCTTTGGGGGTGACTGAGTCAGCAGCAGTGGCTGTTTTTGCACAAGCAAAACCAAATACAGCCAAGATTAGAGGGAAAGTAGAAAACTGGGGAAAAAATTACATCAAGTTTCTCTGATAATGGCTTTATTTTTGAAATATATAGAGAACTAAGTCAAATTTATAAGAATACAAGTCATTCCCCAATTGATAAATGGTCAAAGAATATGAACAAGCAGCTCTTGTGGTGTTAAAAAACTGGAAATTGAGGGGATGCACATCAATTGGGGAATGGTTGAACAAACTGTGGTATATGATTGTGATGGAATACATGTGCTATGAGAAATGATGAGCAGGATGAATTCAGAAAAACTTGGAAAGACTTATACAAATTGATTCAAAGTTAAGTGAGCAGAACCAGGAGTACATTGTACACAGTAACAGCAATATTATATGGTGATCAACTGTGAATAACTTAGCCATTCTCAGCAACTCAATGGTTCAAGGCAATTCCAAAGGACTCGTGATGAAAAATGTCATTCATATCCAGAGAAAAAACTGATGGAGTCTATTTACAAATTGAAGCATACTTTTTTCCTGTATTTGTGTGTATGTGTGGTGGTTTTGGTTTTTTTTTGGTCTGTGTTTTTCTTTCACGACATGACTGATACAGAAATATATTTTGCATGATGGCACACGTATAACCTATATAAAATCGCTTGCTGTCTCAGGTAGGTAGAAGGGAAGAGGGGGAGAGAATTTGAAACTCAAAATTTTTACAAAATGAATGTTAAATATTGTTTTTACATGTAATTGAAAAAATAAAACATCATTCAAAGGAAAAAAAGAAATTTTAAAAAAGCATGACAACAGAAGGGAGGAGTCAAAACCAAAGATATGGAAGAGCCACAAATTAGATAACCAATCCCCACATCTCTGAGAATTTGATCTTAATGATCTAAGTAAAATATTCTTCTAAAAACGATTAATAATTATAACATTGTCTCTGGATACTTGGACATACCAAATTCAACCAAGTCATGTGTTTGAGCTAATTATTATTTAAAAAAATGGTTTTTTTTCATTTTTACATTACAGATATTCCCAGATACGCCCTCTCCCAGCCCACCCACCCAATGATCCTTCACTTATAACAAAGAAAAAACAAGTATCACAGTGATTGTGATCTGAAGGCGTACTCAATATTCTATACCTAAAGTCTCCCACCTCTTTGCTGAAACAACAGAGGTGCACTTTGTCTTTTTTTTTTTTCTGGGGCCCAGACTGGTTATTACAATTACTTAGCATTTACAAATCATCTATTACTAAACTTTTTTGTTCATCTTGTTTCACATTTCATGTGTGTGGAATGAGCTGTTTTTCTTGTTTTTGCACAAAAGATGACCAGAAGACCCTTTTAGTAATGAATTAAGTGGTATTCTATTGGCTTGCAAGAGGGTTAATAAAGCTTTCTAATTTTAAATAAATTACACAGGCAACCTATAAGCTTAAAAATGTTTAACACAGATCATCACTACAAGCTACATATAAAGGTAGGAATACATTTGTGCAGGGCGGCTAGGTGGTGCAGTGGATAGAGCACTGGGCTTAGAATCTGGAAGACTCATCTTCATGAGTTCAAATCCGGCCTCAGATACTTATTAGTTGTGACCCTGGGAAAGTCACTTAAACCTGTTTGCTTCAATTTCTCATCTGTAAAAATGAGCTGGAGGAGGAAATGACAAACCACTTCACAATATTTACCAAGAAAACCCCAAATAGGATCACAAAGAGTTGGACGTGATACATTTATATGGTGTGTATATGAACATTTGCATTTGCCTAAAGGGTAAATTAGATGATAATTCGTTTGGTTTCAAAAAGATTCACAGGATCATATATTTAGAACTGGAGAGGATCTTAGAGGTTACCTAGTCCAACACCCTTCATCTTACAGAGAAGGAAACTGAGGACCAGAGAAGTTTAGAAATTTAACCAAACTCGCCTAGATACAGTAGGAAATGGAGAAGCCAGGATGTGAACCCAGATCTACTAACCCCATACTTATCACTCTTTCCACTGAATCACTCACTGTGATTCCATTCAAGTTCCCCTAACCTATGTTAAATGTTTTGCTATGTACAAATTTGATTTGAACAGAACTTTCCAGCAACACAATTTTTATGTAAAGGGATGCTCATACTTGTTATTGTATTACAGAATATGAGAGGTGGAAGGGACCTCTGAGACTTTCTAGTGCCACTTGTGACTGACCCAAGAACTACCAACAAATAATCATCCAGGCTTTTCTGGATGATCCTAAGTAACAAGTAAATTGCCGTTCCCTAGGCAATCCATCCCACTCTTGGCTAGCTCTCATTGTTAAACATTTTCCTTTACATTGAAATTAAATCTTCCTCTCCGCAAGTTCCACTCAGAATTGTTAGTTTTCCTCTTTGAGGTCAAGAAGAGCAAGTCTAATCCCACTGCCCACGTGACATCCCTTCAAATATAGCTATTTTGTTACCCCAAAGTTTTCTCTCCTGCAGGCTGATGATCCCTAATTCTTTTAACCAGTCTTGTGTGGCATGGTCTCCATTATCCTTTCTTAGCATGTTTTTCATCCCTTCTCAGGACCCTTGCCAGCTTCTTCTCCGTAACGTGACACCTAGAACTAGACATAATTATCTATTTTTATGTTCTGGACACAATCATGCTCTTAATGTATCTAGAGATAGCATTAGCTGCTTTTTAAAAGTTACTGTGCTGCATTACTGATTCATTGAGGATGCAGTCCACTAAACTCCCCAGACCCTTATCACACAAACTTTTATGTGGTCCCATCTCAGGTGGAATTTTTCACTTTGCATCAAAGTTCTCAACTCCTGTTTCTTTGAGGCTAAAATCAGAGAGGACAAATGGGATACAAAATCTCTTTGGAGAGAGGACATAGTTTGGGGAAGGAGATTATGGATACTTATCCAAAACTACAGAGTACTAAAGGAAAGTGGATAGAAAAAAATGAACATTAAAAGTAGTAGTACATATGCAATAATATCTTGGTCTATCAATGTCCTTTTTTTGTCAGTAAGAACAGGTTTTAAATGCATATTGTTTTATGGCTCAATGTGTCAATGTGGTTTGTCCTTCGCTCTCGAAGAGGACCATGACATCAGGAAGATGATGACATGCCTTGCAATTGAATTGGATTTGAGTGAGGCAGGTCTGTGCTGAATTCATGTTGGCAAATACTTTGTATATCTATAGAAGTAGTGTGGGGAATGAAGTTACCTTTTTACACAGATCATAACTATCCATTTTTCTTCATGAAATTCATTTAAAATCAATTAGAATATTATACACCAAAGTGTATCTAACTTCCCTGTATAGTACAAGGTCAATTCAGGAGAGATTACAACTAAGCAAAGATTTCAACCAAACATGCCATTGGCACTTTGGAAACTAATGTATTTCTTGATCTCGCTCTTACCAACGATGGGTTCTGGGAAAATGTTGTTTCGGTTCTCCTTCCATGTTAGCAGGTGAGTGAGGCTGTTGAAGTCAGCAGATTCTATGTAACTGTTGACTGCTATCATCATCTGGTGAGCCTTGGCAATTCCAAAGTGGACTTTGGTCTCATCCACCAGCGGGATATCCGTGAACTCAGTGGTTGTATCAAAAGCTTGCTTAAAGCACTCACAGGCTTTTGTATAGAATCCCTGAAAGCAAAAGAGAAAGGATTTCCTTTTAATTTCATTTTTTACCATTTCATATTTCTCCCCCCCAGTGCATACAGCCTAATGTTGATTATGTTTCAATCATGGTGTCTATCAACTCCTCAGGATTATGTTTTAGTTAGTACACTGCCCTTTAGAATAAAATTCTTTCTATGAAAAAAAAGTCATGATTGTTGCATGTATTACATACTATGTCTACATAGTGGTAATTTGAAAAATGGGGGAAGGGAAAGACCCATCTACCTGGACATGGTTGGAATTTCTTTTCAGGATAGAATTGGATGTCTGTCATTTGAAATATTTTGAACAGTTGTTATTTTCTGTCAAAGCAAGAGGACATTTTCAACCAAACTGGTTAATTAGTGACAAATGAAAAATAACTGGAATACCCTGATGGCAGAGGCATCTACCCTTACTTTTAAAAATTACTCAGGATTAGTTAACAGCTGGAGTAAGTCATGGATGACTGACAGCTGTCAGTTACCAACAGATTGCATCTCATTATGAAGTGATCTCTCAAACAGTGGCAATGATAAAAACAAAAATGTTGCCTTGAAAATCTTCTCTCTTCCCCCAAATTTTCACTGGCTCTGGCTAACTCTAAAGGCAGGTAGTGGATAGAGTATAGGACTTGGAGTCAGGAAGATCTGAGTTCAAATACTACCTCAGACTCTTACAAGTTGTGTGACTCTGGGCAAGTCACTTAACCTCTACCTAGCTTCAGTTTCTTCATCTGTAAAAATGGAGATAATAATAACACTGATCTCCCAGGGTTGTTGTGAGGATCAAATGAGGTAATATGTATAAAGCATTTGGCAATTCTTAAAGTGCTATATAAAAACTACCTATGAGGATGCTGATAATGATGAATTTCTACTTTAACCTCCTCCTTCCATTCTACTTCCCCCCATCATGTAAAAGCCCTGAAACCTTTACTTTTATCCAATTTTTGCAAAGACCCTCTGAAATTCCTGCAGCTTTCACCCCCACATTTACCTATTCACACAAAACTTTCATTAGCTACCAACTCTTAAAGACTCTTGCCTGTCCCCCAAACCCCTCTTTGAATATTCTCCATCTCAAAGCACTTTCACTAGAATAAGAATAGTATGTTAGGGAGTAATCTGTCAAGGACAGACACCTTGGAGTAAAAGTTTGTGCTGCCATTCTCACCTTCCTCCCTTTGCAGTCAGTCCCCTGCCCCATCCCACTACTCCCCTCTACCATGAGGCAGATGATGGATTTTATGTCAAAGGTTTTAGGCTGCTTCTCCAAACTATTCTAAGATGGACCAGGATGGGGGAAAATTACTTACAATACAAAGCTTTATTGAGTTTCTGAATCAGAATGTAATTAAACACTTTAAGATCCCATCTCCTTATTTGAAGAATGAGGAAACCAAGGCCCCCAAAGTCAAAGTGAACTGCTGAAGGATCATGACTAAAACATGACTCTTTTAACTTTCCATCCAGTATTTTTTCTACTCTGCCACTCTATCTACTAGGAGTAAAATGTAATTGTGAAACTGCATGGACAGATATTCAGTTCTGCAGCAAGTACAGAGAACCACCAAACTCACAGAATAAAGGATTTACGGGCAAGAGAGATGAGGGGAATTGGGACTGATTTGACATCTAAAAGCCACAGTCATTATATAAATGAACCAGGTCTACACCAGGAGAGTGAACATGTTTCTCCCCGTTCTTTTGGTGATTCTGCCACTCCAGACTTTGTTTTGAGGCATTATTTTAAAGTTGTTTGGAGGGGAATTTGGGATAGTTCAGGTGAGTCCCTGCCTTTACTCCGCCATCTTGGCTCCATCCCATTCACGTTATATTTTTCAGTAAGCAGGCAACTAACATTTATGAAGTGTTTACCATGTGCCAGGACATGTGCTAAGGCTGAGGATACAAATACAAGCAAATAAAAGGTAAACTCTACCCTTAAGGAACTTGCATTCTAATGGGAGACTTGACATAATCAATGCAAAAATTTAACCCTATCTTTGATATCACTGCTCAACTACAATTCTTCTCCCCCCAAAATTCAGATTTCAGGAATTTGTTCTGCCAACCTTCAGTGACAACTTTAGAATAAACCAGTCACTTGACAGATGTTATCCACTCAAATGAAAAAGCTGTATTTTAATGTAGGATTAATACTCACTGCTATTCATCTTGGAATCCTGAATATAATTACAAGAGAGAACTTTGGTGAGATCATAGACCTCCAAACAGAACTTGGATGGTCACAATTGGGAAATAGAATTTCTATGAATAACTCTGATTCGTAGTATTTTAAGTTTTGACATGAAACTTATTGGCATTACAAATGTTACTGGAATCCTTTTTCTAATTTATAATAAAGTGTTATTATACCAAAAGTTTGATGGATCAAGAGGTCCCATGCATTTCTCCATTTCTCTCTCTCTCTCTCTCTCTTTCTCTCTCTCTCTTTCTCAACTGTTACTATTAATCAGTCTTCTGAGTGTGTAGCTATTATAATATTATCTGATCTCATGAAAGCAGAAAATAAGAACTCTTACAAAACAATAGAATCAATAAATACACTAATAAACATTTTAGTTTAGCTCCATTTTACAGATGAGTAAACTGAGATCCAAAGCCTCTTGAAGACCACACAGCTAATTAGCGGCAGAGATGGGCCATGAATTGTCATGGTTCTCATTAGTTGTTATTTCTACTGAGGTATGCTACCTCTCAAGTAGAATACAAACCTCTCTCTGTCTCTCTGTCTCTCTGTCCCTCTCTGTTTCTCTCTCTCTCTCTCTCTTTGTCTTCCCCCTCTTCTCTCTGTCTCTCTTTTTCTCTCCCTCCTCTCTAACTCTCTCTCTCTCCCTCCTATCTATCTGTCTGTCTGTCTCTCTCTCTGTCTCTCTGTCTCCGTCTCTCTGTCTCTAACTCTCTTCTTTCTCTGACTCTCTCTCTACCTCTCTCTCAAAGTATATACACAATTATACACTTCCTTTAATTGGGTAACTTTAACTATAGCAAATCAGCTAACTATCTTGTGGTTATGCTTTATAAATACTCCTGTATGAGTTTTTAGATAGATAGGAGTGTATGTTTGAAAGGAAAATGTCTAGAGAACTGATAGTATATTGATAAATTGCCAAATACATAGTGTTTCCCATCCATGAACGATATTTTTCATCCTAGATTCTGATATGGAACAATGGAAGAGGAAAGAGACCATTTTATGGATAGGATTGGGAGTGGTCTGGAGAGATATCTGAACTTGATTTATCATTACCAGGAATGAGCATGCCATTGGAGTCAGTGAGAGTTTGGTCTAATGAGGAAAGTAGTTGGCGGTAATTGGGCAATGAATGGTTGGGGGACAGCCTTATGGAGAGCTTTGAAGGGCAAGCAGCAAAGATTTTATGTTAGAAATGCTATAATTGCTTCTGAGGAGGGACAAGGCTTTCAGGAGCCTACTATTTAAAAAAGAACAACAAAACTCCACTTAGTATAAGTTTGAAATATTCTGAGGGCAACAAACTATTATGTACAGTGGATTAAATTGAAGTCAGGTATAAATTTAGCAGTGAACACTATTTAAATAACATTAGTATTTACAGGTCTTTAGGATCATGTATTTCTGTGGGTTACAAACTTATTAGAGAGAATGAACTATTTGTCTGTCTTGTCTGTCTGTCTATCATCTATCTATCTATCTATCTATCTATCTATCTATCATTTATCCTCTTGCTTGCTTGTTTATTATATACCCTAGGTTTCTTTTATTTAGTGAGACACACAAGGATGTACATGTTTGATAACTAACTTTAGTGATGGTGATTTGGCTGACCTTTGTCTATGTTTCCTCTCCTAGATGTGCCAGTTCAGTCTGACAGGTCTGTATGGTTGCATGCCAGTGGGTGGGGGCAGAGGGGCCAGGGACCAAACCATGAACAAAAGAAATAGAAGTCTTAACTGTCTATCACTGTTGCTTTTTACTCCTTTCTCAGAGTACTGTCTGGTATCCTTGCTTCTTGACTGCCACTTAGTATAGAAATAACTTTTTAAAAAATGTAGACTACTTAAAGGGTGGAGTTTTTATTCCTCCTTTGGTCCTAATGAATTTGTCAGTAAAAGCAGAGTTGACATTAAATTTTACTAGAATTTAGGAATGTTTAAAGCTATATTTATCCAAGGACAGAATATGCTTTTTAGAATATTCTATTACGGAAGGAATACATACTAACTTTATTCAATCTGGAAGAATTCAATTATATACCATACATAATACATTTGGTTTGAGGCAGAATGATTGAATCAGGCTTTGGATTAAAGTTAAAAACTATCTTGTGGCTATGCTTTATAAATACTCCTGTATTAGTTTTTAGATAAACAAACCTGCATGATAGGAGTGTATGTTTGAAAGGAAAATGTCTAGAGAACTGATATTATATGGATAAATAGCCAAATACACAGTGTTTTCCATCCATGCACAGACCAAGACTCTTAGTGACACACAAGATTCAATTTGTCAACTGATAACAGCCTTTCTGCTATTTTTTGGACAATATAAAGAAGTTAAACAAACAAGGATAAATTTCTATTCCGTCAAAAATCCAAGGAACCATAAATGTCAGATTAGAGTAAGTTTTTTTTTTCATGGCACTATATCATTATGATAACCCTAAGGCAACCTAAAATCCAAAAGTAACTTCTGAATTGCCAAAGGCAAAATTTAGTACCACTGTAGTACCAAGCATAGTTTATGGTGTTTTCAGTTTTTTGGTTATTTTTTTTTTTTTAACACTGATGATCTAGTCGAAGCAATCACTCATAGTTCTGCCCTTTGGGTCCAAGTACAACATGTTTACATCCTCTTCCCCATAATATCTTTTCAGATCCTTGATGACTGCTCATAATCCCTCTAAGTCTTTTCTTGTCTAGGTTAAATACCCCCCAGTTCCTTCAACTGATTCTTGTATAGCAAGATTTTCAGGCTCTTCACCATTTTCACTGCCATGTTTTGGATGTGTTTTTCAGCTAACCAACAGTCTCTCTCAAATGCTGTTCCCAGAACTGGACACACTGATCCAGATGCTTTGAGCAGGACACAATTAGTAGGCCTATCACTTTCCTTGTCCTGGCATATAGAACTGCTTTATTTCTTGAGCGTTCTTGAGAACTCCTCATTCCTCAAGGGCTGGCTTCTCCTATGGAATTTCAGCCCATAGAATCCTACTTGTCCTTTCCCTGAAACTTCTGAATTCTACTCTCTCAAAAATTTAGGGTGCATAACTCACTCTACTCATGTCCATGTCAGGTTTTTGATCCTTTTTATGATCTCTTCAATTCCTGTTTTGTCAAAGTACTCTGCAGTATATTCTAATGACAATAACACTTCTATTTTTGCCTTTGTTATTCTTCACTCAAACTGCTCTCCATTATTTTCTTTCTTCTCATAATTTTTTAAAAATAAAGTTTTTATTGTTTTTTGCATAATCACAATTTCTCCCTTAGCATCACTCTTCCTTCTCCTTCCAGAGGGCCATTCCATGTAATAAATAATATTTTTAAAGGAAAAAAGAAGAAATCAGCACAACTAATCAATAAATCAAAAAAGCCTACAAAATATAATGCAATGTACCACATTCATCGATCTCCCACCTCTGAAAAGGGGTGAGGATGTCTTCTCACATCTCTTCTTTTGAGTCATGCTTAGTTTTTGTAATTTTCCAACATTTAGTTTTGATTTTTTATGGTTATTTTTTTCCTATTTACATGGTTTTTGTCACATATTTTATTGAACTCTGTAGCAGTTCATGTAGATCTTTCCACACTTCTCTCTATTCATTATAGTCATCATTTCTTATATGTAGCACAGTAATTTTCCATTCATTTATGTAACACAATTTGTTTAGCCATTCCCCAGTTGATGGCATTCACATTGTTTCCAATTCTTTACTGTCACTGAAAGTGCTGCTAGAAATGTTTTGGTGCTTATGGGGATTTCTCATTAATGGCCTCCTTGGGTAGAAGCCTAAAAGTATAATCTCTGGGTCAAAGGCTATGAACATTTTGGTCTCTTTGTTTGCATAATTCCAAATGCTTTCCAAAATGCTTACAGTAATTCACAGCTTCACCAACAGTACTCTAGTGTGCTTATCTTTCTACTAACCCTCTAATGTTAATTATCTCATCTTTTGTCATTTTTGTCAATTTGCAGGGTTGTCTTAATTTGCACTTTTCTTGTCATTAGTGATTTGAAGCATTCTTTCATATGTTTGTTAACAGTTTGCAATTCTTCTTTTGAGAACTATTTGTTCATATCTGTAGACCACTTATCTCCTGGGGAATTTCTTTTGGACTTACTTGTTAATTGTCTTTATTATTTTGGGATGACAAACTCTTATCTGAGAAGTTTAATACAAAGATTAGATCTTTGTTTTTGAGTACTCTGCAGTATATTAGATTGTTTCTCTTCTTAATTGAGGTGCATTAGTTTTGTTTGTACAAAATTCTCATATATTCTTAATACACACTTATAATACCTCCCTAATATGCACTGAAACTCCATTCCCCCATTTTACCTATCCCATTTCTTTTGAATGAGGTTTATTTTACCAGAGTCACATTTAAGCTATGAATCTCAACCCAAAAAGTTCAAGTGATACATATAAGCTTAAATTTACCTTCTTGTGTTAGGATCTCTAGTTGATACTATTTGTTACTTGTACTTTGTATGTTTGTATGTAGACATCTGAGACAATGGGGTTTTATCATTGCCTCCTTTCTTGGATTTTGTCTCTTGTAAAGTTTTGGGTCTCTCTCTATTGCTTTTCTTTTTCCTACAAAGTGGCTGTTTTCTATGTTAGCTGGCTTGGTGGTTATATCTAAGACAGGATTTAAACTCATGTCTTCTTAACTCAAAGAACATCTCTCTCTCCACTATACCATCCTGCTTCTTGCCAAACACATTCTTCCCACATCTTGTTTACAAGGTACACTCCATTCCTGGGAAGGAACCTGTTATTCCTATATACATAGGAATTCATAGTCCAGAAATTCATATACTATTCTTGGACAATAACTTCTCAATGAGCTGTTCACTTTCCCAAGATAATTTTCTCTTCTGAAGCCTTTTGCTGTCCCTATGGTCTATCCTGGAATTTGCTTTCTTGAATAAATCTCCAATATAATTTTGATTTATTATAATTTGCCTATTGTGAGTGTACAGATACATGACTTTCCCCCAAATTGCTTTTCTACAAAATTACTAAATTAAAAACTTAAGCAACCTTTTCTCCTATGTTATTTTCTTGCTCTCAATAATGTAATCTTCACCATCTTTATCAATATCTTTTGATTTTTAAGCAGCATTCAAATCTCTTCCTCCCCCAGTATCAGAGACCACTTAAATCTGCTAGGCAGATTTATCCCACAAATTCACTTCTATGAGCTTCATGTTGAAATGTTGACATCTCATGAGCTTTTAGAATTTTGTTGTTAAACATAATGAAAACTAAGTTGTGTTTTCACAACTACAGTCATAAATAGGACTTCTCATTTTTGTTGGCTTATTTTCAGATTTCCTGTGATGACAGATACAAAAACATGTGTTGGATTTCTAAGTGCTGGATGATCAAAACATATTTTGGTGAAAATTCCAAAGGGGGTGATGTTATTATTCTGTATCATACAGACACATAAAAACCAGTCCTGGAAGTAATTTTGCTCATGGACTTATAAAGGGATTTTTTTCTTATAAAACATAATCTGCTTTCTAGACTGAGAAGACCTATGTCTTCTGAGAAAAATGTCATTTGTAAAGAAATACAATACTCTGCAACTATTAGGTGTTTCCAAAAATTGATTTGAATATGTTTGTAAAGTCTTTCACTAGACAACAAGGATAAAGTAAATTGATAGAATGAAAATCATTCAGAAACAACTGAAGATTAGGGCTATGAAATAATTTAATTTTATCTTATTTATAGATAATGAACTCACGGAGCTAGGAAGGATGCTTAAGAGACCATCAAATTAGTATATTATCCTATCTCTTAACAATGAGAAGAAAAAGAAGCAACATGACTATTCTATCAAACTTCAGTAACCAAGCGTGAACCTTAACCTCGGTAGACCTTTGCTTTTCATGTTACTCAGAGTTCTTCACATTCCAAAGAAGCTGCAGATGGATTGCTGAATCCTTTGCCTCTTCCAGACAAAAATACCACTTTGTAGGACTGTTTCTATATTTAGCATTTTATCCCAAGCAATATACTAGTTGCTGGCATCCTTAAGGGCATGGAAGTCATGGAAAGCATGGAAAGTGGTTACTACTGACTCAGAGAGATCTGTGCATGGGGGAATTTCCTGAAAGTTGAGCAGAAAGGCCAATATAAGGTACTAACTGATCACTGATTCTCTGAAAAGTGGAAGACCTCAAAACTTACTATAAAAAGAGAAAGTTCACAGGGAAAATAGTCTTAAAATCACCTAAAGAATTTAGCTTACTATTATATGGTCTGCTGCTCTGCCTGGTTTCAATTCCAATTGAACAAAATGCCCTTCCCAGGTTACGCTAATCGCGTCTAATCATGAACAGTTGCTAACTCAAGCCTTGACTGACACCACCTCCCTCAGCCTCTTCTCCCCTCTAAGGGATGGAAGGTGTAGTAGCAAATCCCTCCCAATACCTTCCTTTAGGGAGGACAAAAAATAGACTTTGGCTCACTCCACTCTGCACCTGCTGCTCTGCCTGGTTTCAACTCCACTGAACAAGATACCCCGTGGTCTTTCTCCCCTATCCCTGCTTTCTTGCCTCCTCTTTTTTGGTATATTACCCTCACCAAATTAGATAGTAAGCTGCTTGAAAGCAGGGACTACATTCTTATTATTATTATCATTATTATTATTAGTATTGTTGTTGCTGTTGTTGCCTGGCACATATGGAATAGGTGCTTAATAAACATTTATTGGACCTGATTGGATTATACAATGTGCTGCTCATTGAGTGCTATTAAAGCTTAAAACACAAGTGCATGTTTGAGAACAAAGAGCTTGATTCTTTTCTCTAACCACTTTCAGAATCCATTCATTCATTTATTCACTCAGCATTTATCAAGCGTCCACTATGTGCCAGCCACCACACTAAGTGTTGTGGATTAAAAAACAAAACAAAACAATCTTTGTCCTCATGAGATTACTTTTTAAAAGAGAATCATAACTAACATTGTATATAGCACTTCAAAGTTTGCAAAACATTTTACGTACATTATCTCAGTTGAGATATCACAATCCTATGAGGCAGCCCTAAAATATAGTCCCTCTATCAATGGAGAAACTAAAACTGAAGGTTTTGCCAGCGGTTACATGTCAGAGGCTGAGTTTGAACCTAGGTCTTCCTGACACCAAGTCTGCGTACTATCTCCACCATAACACTGCTACCCAGAATGGTGCCCACTGTATAGTACAGAAACTTAAGAAATGATATTTCTTAGAAATCCTGGAAAAATATCAAGTGATCTAAATAATATTTAACATCAAATCAGCCATTCATTCTAATTTTGAGGCTTTTATTTGCATTATGGCTTTGATTTTTGATGAATGATTTAGATTGTCAATTGATAATTTTTTAAAAAATATTACAAACACATGATCAAAATTGTTTCTATAAAGCTGGAAATTATATAGAAAATCACAATGGAAAATTGGCAGATCCTCTCAGGATTCTGCCAATGTCCATATGCCTCCTTACTGGTTTGACCAACTCCTATGAATCATGTTTGTTGTCTCCTTCATTCAGACAACCGTTCATATCAAATACTTGGACTGTCAGAACTATGTGGTGGTCTCATTATACATAATGCGTATAGATCGCTATAAGACCACATAATTCTTTTGCTTGTGATCACAGCAAAAGATTTGGAAGGTTGGCCCTAGAGACAATTCTCTGTCATCCTGAATGATGGCAGTATTACCTATTCCTCTTAATTTCTTCTATAGAAAAACAAAACAAAACATTCTTATAATCTACAAATGCTCATAAACTAAAGAAAGGGAATTTTGAAGAATTGTTCTTTGCTGAGAGAAGATCCATAGGATTAAAGTGATTTAAGTTATTACCTGGTCTGTATTATAAGATCAAAGGCAATTTGCAGAATCTGTTGGAATTATTCTTGAGAATGCCCACAATAAAACATTCAACTACCTCTAACTAAAGAAAGATAGAGTAGAAGACATTCCTGTGAAAGGGATTCAGACCCAAGGGAGTCCTTGTAGCTCTTTGGAGGATGTTTCATTCTGAATGGGCCCAGATCACAATGTTCTTATTCACAGTTAGAATTTTGGATTTTCTTGAAAATGGACTTATTGAAAGCTGCCAGAATGTGACCATCTTTGCAAAGAATTATGGAAAGATGAAAACATTGAATTCAACGTGTTCTATGTGAAAGCTCTTTACAGATTATAAAGGGCTGGTGGGGAACAATGAATTTCTATGGTTCCAACTGTATTCTGGTTATATTCATATACATTGCATATAAGTTATATATACATATAAATCTATACTGTCCATAAGAAATGACTGTTTGTCTATAAACTTCAGAAGAAAGGCTGCCATCAGCAAGTTGTATGCAAATGGTCAATTTCCAGAGTAAAGGAACAGCTGAGAACCAGCTTAGATTTGTCTAAAGTTTCTCGTTTGGCATCTAAAGCTTTTCATAACCTGGCTGTATCCTACTTTAAGAATATTAGACTTTCTCCCATCCACACACCCTAATGCGGCCATGTTGGCTTCCTTGCTCTTCTTTGAGAGTTACACTCCACCTTCTTTCCTCCTGCCTGTGCACCGACGTCCCCCAAGCCTAGAAGGCACTCCTTCTTCACCCATGCCTCTGAGAATCCCTGGTTTTCTTCAAGAATCAGTTTGAATTTCTGGAGGAGGCTTCTTCTGGTTCTTCCAAATATTAGAGGCTTTCTCTTCTCTAATGCTACCTTTCATCTATTCTGACAATACCTTCTATGAGGCTATTTCTAGACATGTCTCCTTCATTAGAATGTGAGTTCGTTGAGAGTAGGAACTGTTTTTGCCTTTTTTTTTTT
>NW_020954562.1:7161816-7227949 GCF_900497805.2 Vombatus ursinus
TTTTTTTTTTCTTTCCAATGGGCAGGAGGAAAAATACATAAAATGAAATCCCATTCTTTCTTCTTTCCTCATTGTTACTTGACTCAACCTATTACACACATGAGGACACAAGAAATCTCTAAAGACCCTCTATGGAAATCCTTTTTGCACATTTCTAAGAAAGGATTAGTGAAAGTCATGTGGCTAGGTTTGGGATAGAGAGGAGGTGTGAGGGAGGATATGAATATGCCCTAAATCCAACTGTATGAGGCAACTTCTGGCAATCTAAATGAGGTGTGGGGAGGAGGGGATGGTTCTCTTTAATTCAGCTTCTAAAATCAATTAATTGAGAAATCACTTCTGTGAAGCCAGGATATGAGAAGGTATTGTAGTTCTCAGAAATTCTGCGACTGTCTAGGTTTTACGTTGTTTACTACAAAACATCTCAGATAAGTCTGGGTGTTCTCGGAGGCACTTGCTGGTGTGAGATTCAGAGGATTTGGCCAGGATAGCCAGGACACTAGATAGCATTCTGTGCCAGATCACTCAAAGCAGAGGAGAATGGTTAGCCTGGAAAAGACTTGGTGGTGGTGGGAGGGAGAGAAAGAGGAATCAGTTGCTTTTAAATATTTGAAAGGTTGTCATAAAAAAGAGGGATTAGACCTCTTTTGCTTGTCCCTGGAAGGCAAAACTAGCAATAATGGGTTAAGCAACAATTAAATTATTAAAAATAAACTTGAGACTTTTATCAGCTCAATAAACATATGAAAAAACTCCTTAAAAATTAGAGCTGTCCAAAAGCAAAAGTGAAATTGGTTGTGCCTCAGGAGGTAGTGAGGTCCCCATCACTGGAGTTTCTTAAGCAGAGGCCAGATGACAACTTGTCAGGAATTCTGCTTTAGGTAAGGGTAGCGCAGGGGATAGAGCTCAAAACCTAGAGTCAGGAAGACAAAAGTTCAAATCCTCCCTCAGACACTTACTAGCTGTATGACTCTGGGCAAGTCACTTAACCCTGTTGGCCTCAGTTTCCTCATCTGTAAAATGAGCTGGAGAAGGAAATGGCAAACTACTCTAGCATCTTTGCCAAGAAAGCCCCAAGTTGGGTCATGGAGAGTTGGATACAACTAAAAAATAACTAAGTAACACAATGAAGATTATTTCTAAGGTCCCTTATAACATTAAAATTCTATTGTCAAAGGGCTATCCATTGAATTATGTTGTCTCGATCTTCAGGTTCCTGCCAGTTTTGTACAATTAACCATTCTGGTTCTTTTGTTAAAGCAGACCTGGACACTTGGTGAATCCAGCAACAATTAATATAACCTTCAGGATATTCTTTTATCCTTTCCTAAGGATCTGATATCATAGAGTGAATGAACATTCACCTTTCTTAGCTGAAGGCCTAAAATTGTGAAGCTCCTGAATACTGCAGGTCTTGCTTAGACCAAACATGGAGGGAGAGATGGAAGAAAGGATATCCTAACTCATTCTCTTACTCTCTCTATGACTTGGTTTTTGCCAAGTTTTATGAACTGAAGATAGCCATGTTGTTATGAACTGAAGATAGCCATGTTGTTGTTGTTTTTAGTTGTGTTCAAATCTTTACGACCCCTTTTGGAGTTTTCTTGGCAGAGATACTGACATGGTTTGCCATTTCCTTCTCCAGCTCATTTTACAGATGAGGAAACTGAGGCCAACAGGGTGAAGTGACTTGCCCAGAGTCACACAACTAACAAGTGTCTGAGGCTGGATTTGAACTCAAGTCTTCTTGACTCCAGGTCCAGCACTCTATCCACCACACGACCTAGCCACCAGAAGATAGACACACAGATTCCCATTAGCCTAATTTTAAATCCTGGCCTGATTTTTAAAGAAAAGAGAACTTTGGATGGCAGACTAAGAAGTCTGGACTGTATTTAGTAAGCAGTAGTAAGTCACCATCAAGGTTTAGTTTGCAAAGTCCATGCAGAAAGAAGTTTTTATCCTTGACCAAAAGAAGGTGTCACCTAGGCAAATGTCAGCAATCATCGACGGAATCGCGCGGCTACATCAGTTGGCAGGAGAAAGACCCACCACTCAATGCAATCATAAAATCTCAGAAATTGAAAAGATCTTGGAGTTTGTCCAGTCTAATAACCACATTTCACAGATGGGGAAACTGAGGCCCAGAGATATGAAATAACTTGTACTGTTACCCAGCAAACTAGTGACAGAAATGGGAAGAGAACCCAGGTCTCCTGAGTCTCACCTATTGCTCAGGCTTACCACATAATTATACTATCCTAGTATATTAGCTGTTCTTTGGCTGTTAATGATGAATCTACACATGGCACTGACTCTTTAACCTACAGGATTCTAATTGTCCCCCCCCCCAAATCTAGGCCCCCTTTCCTCCAATCCATCATCCACACCACTGCCAGCTTAATTTTCCTTCGGCACAGCACTAACCATAACTGTTGTGCGAAAAACTCTTTAGTGGTAGCTTTTTTTGTTGTTTCCTAAACACAGTTCAAACTTTGTAGTCTGGCCTTCAAGGCTCTCCATAATGTGGAGCCTCCCAACCTTTCGAGCCTTATTTCATGAGGTTTTGACATACCACCCTTTACTCCCACCAAGCTGGCATAGGCTCAGTCCTTCATAAATGGCCACTGCCTTCTCACTTACACTATCAGAACCCTTCCCTGTACCTGGAATGTCCCATCCCATGCTCCCTTAGTTTAACAATCCTTACCCACCTTTGTGTCCAGCTCAAGCGGTAACTTCCGTAGGAAGTCTTCACTGAGTCCCTACTAACCTGAAATGTTCTTTCCTTCCTTTATCTTCAACTTTGAACCTTTCAATTCAATTTAATAAACACGTATAGAGGACCTAAAATGTGTGAGGCACTTAGTCAGGTGTTCAAGATACAAAGACTAAACCAAATCCCACAGAATCTGCCCTCAGGTACTTTATTCCAATTCAATCCAACAAGCATTGATTAAGTTCCTACTACATACCATAAACTATGCTAAGCATTGGGAATACCAAGACAAAAATTGACACAATTATCATATCCTCAAGGGGCATTCCACTGGGAGGACATGACAAGTACCCAGATAAGTCTGATAAAAGAGAGTATGTGATAGAGAGGAAATGAAGGAATGAATTCGAGAGATGGTGTGTAATCAGCAGGACATGATAACTGATGGGATATGAGGATGAGGGATCATGTGCTCGTAATTTTTAAGGTGTGAAGTTTCAAAGCTGGATAATTTTTAATGTGGGCAGCTGGTGGTGCAGTGCATGGAGCGCCGGGCCTGGAGTCAGGAAGACTCATTTTCCTGAGTTCAAATCTGACCTCAGATACTTGCTAGCTGCATGACCCTGGGAAAGTCACTTCACTTCATCCTGTTTGCCTCAGTTTCCCCCTCTGTAAAATGAGCTGGAGAAGGAAATGGCAAACCACTCCAGTATATCTGCCAAGAAAACCCCAAATGGGGTCGTGAAAGTTGAGCATGTCTGAAAAACAACTATAAAAACTTTAAATATACTACTACAGCATGATTCTAACTGTTCCCCTCTCTTCACTCGCCACACATAGAGAAGAAAGAAGAGGAGTCTAAGTTGATTCCAAGGTTTTGATCTTTGAGTGCCAAAAGCAAGTAAGCAGCTCCATTTTACCAAGCCCTGGAATGCCACCCACCCACCAGTCTTGTCACCCTCCCCTTCCTGAGCTCACCGCTGCACAGGGTGACTGCCTGCATCCATGTGATATGAAGACCCATGACGCACACAGTGCTGGAGATCAGGGAGTAACGGTAACGCACATTGGTCTCTGGGGATTCTGGAGTCTCTGTTTCTTCCCCCTCTCCACTCCTCCTCTTGAACATGGTACAATGAAAAGACCAATGGGTCTTGGTTCTGACAGGATTGCTACCAAGGTCATCAAGCAGCTAGTTAGTAATAGGGTGAGAACACAGATCTCCACCACGTCTGGTTAATGAACTTCCCTAAATACTTATGAAGTGGAGTAATTGAGGCAATGGGGAGAATAGAGTTCATTAAATGGGAACCAGGGGAGCTGTCCAGTTAAACCTCATGTGTAATCCGTATCTCTGAGCAAGTCACTTAGCCTTGCCTCATATGTAAAATGCAGACGTTGGATGAGATGACTGCTGATGTCCCTTTTAGCTTTAAATCTATGATCTCTAAACTGAATTGGTTTCAGGTGCAAGAACTCCCAATTGCTTAAGGCTCTGGGTCCATTGGGAAATTTTTCCTTATATCAAGCCCAAATTTGCCTCTTGCTGCTTCCATCCATTGCTCTGGCCCTCTGGGGCCACGCAGAATAAGTCTCAAGCTCAGACGACAGGGGGATCAATGAGAGTTAAAGTGATTAGGGAGGGCATGCTAAACCGTGGAAGCTTAGAACAACTAAGAAACTTAGAATAACTGAGCAAAAAAAAAAAAAAAAAGCAAAAAGGCACAGTCTCAGCAGACTACCTTAAATGAAGAGCCAGACACCTTAAGAGGGCCCCACTGTACTTGGTGACCTGCCCCTGTGTCAAGCAATATGTCGATAACAAAGCCAGGGTCTGAAAGGTTAGTATCTGGTAGCACAAACCAAATATTAAAAGGGAGGAGAAAAAATTGGCAAGTTCAAAATATTTAATGAAAGGAAAAATCTGGTCCCATCTCTGAGGTCTCTGAGTACTGAGTATGATCAAAGTTTCATAAAAAGGGGAGGGGATGAGTCAAGATGAAAACAAAGAGGAAACATAAGAGGTAGCAGGTTAAGTGGACTCTAAATAAAGGTTCGTACAGGGTTATTCCTACATATGATAAATTCCTCTATAGGTCTACTGGTATGATCCTGATTAAAGGAGAAATAAGTCAATGAGATGTAGATTAAAAAGATTTAGGCGATGTGTTTGTCATCAGAGGTTTAGAGGGAGTACATCCTCCAAGTACTTGAAGACCTTTTTAAGAAGTACCTAGATAGTGCAGTAGACAGAGAACTGAGCCAGGAATCAGGAAGATCTGAGTTCAAATCCAGCCTCAGACACTTCCTAGCTCTATCACTATGAGTAGGACACTTAACCTCTGTCTGCCTCAGTTTCTTCAACTACAAAATAAGGATAATAGTAACACCTACCTGGCAGGGTTGTTGTGATAATTAGATGAGATAATGATTATAAATTAAATGGAATAATAATTGTAAAAGTGCTTAGTACAGTGCTTACTTAGTATTTACTTACATAGTAGGTGTTTACTAAATGCTTATTTTCTTCCTTCCTTTCAAAATATAAGCCCACATGCTTAAAATCAAATTGACATAATTTCTGTTACCTCCTAAAAACAAACCCATCCAAGTACTTAAAGTTATTTTTTTCTTAAGGAGAGAAGGAACAAAAGGCTGGTTTTGATAATATGTTGTTGCAAACACCAATTTTGGCAAGAAATGTTTGCTGTGGAATCTACCTACAGAGATCACATTGACAGACTTCAAGGAATCATTGCCTTTTTTATCAGGATTCTCATTGGTTGAGAGGGTCAGTGGGCTAGAGAAACATAGAGAAAACTGGACATTTCTTACTCTCAAATGATCTGGTGGTTTTTGTTTCTTTGTTTGACTGCATCTGTGGTTTCACTGATATAGGGAAGTCCCAGTGTAGAAATTCCCTCTACCGATGCAGACTAGCACTGATTCTGCAGCGTATAGTCTCTGAGTGCTGGGATTCTATTCATGCTCATACGTACCTAGGATTAGAGGATCAGAGATTCAGAGCTAGGATGGACCTTAGGTCACTAAGTCCAACCCATTCATTTTATAGATGAGGAAATTGAGGCCCAGGGAGATTAATGACTTGTACCAGGTCACTTTACTAAGTGTCTGAGGCAGAATTCAAAACCAGGACTCTTTCTGACTCCAAGTAACAATAATGACAATGATGATAATAATAATAATAGTATCTTACATTTATATAGCACTTACTATGTGCTTGGCACTGTGTTATAAGCCCTTTACAATTATTTTCTCATTCGGTCCTCACAACAACCCTGGGAGGTAGGGGCTATTATTGTGCCCATTTTACAGAGGAGGAATCTGAGGCAGAGGTTAAAGTGACTTGCTCAGGGTCACATAGCTAGTGAGTGGCTGAGCATGGATTTGAACCCAGTACTGTCACACATAGCACATACTAGGCTTTTAGTAAATGCTTGTTTATTTATGGTGATTTCCCCAGGGTCACACAGACAGTATGTGTCAGAGGTAGGATGGAACGCAGGTCTTCCTAACTCCAAAGTTAGCTCTCTATCCCCTACCTCACACTGCCTTTCACCTTCATATATGGTTAAATGACAAAAACTCTCCTCCTGAGTTTGAGGAGCTTTATTTTGTCATATAAGAAATGAGTAGCTCAATTACCTAGTGCATCCTTTTTCTTTAACAAATGAGGAAATCAAGGCACAGAGAAAAAAATAACTTTTGTAATCACACAATTTGAACGCAGGTCTTCTGATTCCAAATCCATGCCCTTTCCACTGATTCAAATAACTAAAAAAAAGCATCTCTGAGATTATCTAGCCCAATTTCTTCAAGTGAAATGTATGTGGTGCATACAAGAAATTTATAGCGTATTACCAAGACGACTTGTACATGCCTTCCTGGCCATGCGTGACCAGAAAGGGAGGAGGCCAGGCATGTATGGAGAGCAAATGATAACAGAGAGTCCGAATGATGCACTAAAATCCATGAAACATTAGAAGAGCAAAACTCCAGCATGTTGTATAGATTCTCTATGGAAGCTGGGAATAAGAATCACTGAAGATGAAAATGTGTAGATCTGTGTTGGTGTTTTATCACTCATGGATCAACACCAGGAACCAAGTCTTCTCTAAACCTGGTATCACTCTCAGTACTCAGCTTATATGCTGAAGGTCACACAGGTAATAAGGGGCTGAGCTGGCACTCATGCCCTAGCCTTCTTACTCTTAATCTTTGTACTATAGCTCAGTGTCTCATATCACTTCGGCAGTGGAGGGCAGGAGGGAGAAGGGGCCTCCGTGATGGTATGGGCCAATGACTGCTTATTGCCTTGGGGATGGTGGAAGGGAGGGGAGGGAGAAAGAGAATTTGAAAATCAAAACTTAACAAAAACCAAGGAATGTTAAAAATTGTTTTTGCATGTAATTGGGGAAAAATAAAATCTTATTAAAATATATGACTCATTTATAAGCTAGTAGTACCATCTCACACCTTCTTTTTCTTCAATTTATTGTTCAATCATTCATAGTGTGTCAGTTAGTTTCCATGTGACTCCATGGACTTTCGTCCATGGGATTTTCTTGACAAAGATATTGGAGTGGTTTGCCGTTTCCTTCTCCAGTGTGGCCCCATTTTGCAGATGAGGAACTGAGGCAAATAGGGGTTAAGTGACTTGCCCAGGGTCACATAGCCAGTAAATGTCTGAGGTCAGATTTGAATTCATGAAAATGAGTCTTCCTGACTCCAAGCCCGGTGCTCTACCCACTGCACCTCACTGTGACTCCATTTCCTTCTCCATTGACAACATAAGGATAGTGGTATCACTATTTTTGTACTTTATAGAATTGTGAGGATAAAATAAAATTGCAGAACATCTGTAGTATGGTATAGTAGGGAAAAAAATCCATCTGTATTTGGAGGCAAAAAGCCCAGAACTTGATGGGAGAACATTATACACAATAACAGCCACATTATGCGATGACTAACATTGATAGACTTAACCCTTCTCACCAATACAAAGATCTAAGACATCTCCAAAGGCCTCATGATGGAAAATGCTATCCACATCCAAAGAAAGAACTATGGAGTTTGAATGCAGATGGAAGCATACTATTTGCTATTTTTTTTTCTTCTGTTGTATTTTGTTTCCTCCTTCTGGTGGTTCCTCCTATTGGTTCTAATTCTTCCTTACAATATCACTAATGTGAAAATATGTTTAATGGGAATGTAAATGTATAGCCTATATCAGATTGGGTGCCATCTTGGGGAAGATGGTAGGGAAGAAGGGGGAGAAAAATTTTAAACTCAAAAGCATATGGAAGTGATTATTGATAAATCAAAATAAATTAATTAAAACATTTAAAAAAAAAGAAATTGTCTACTGATAGACTGACAAAAGAATTGGGTTCATTGCTCTGCAACTTAGTGATCTTTGTCACCTTGAGTAAAATCTTAAGGAATGTGGATCTCAGTTGTCAAATCTGTAAAATGAAGTGATTGGATTAGACAGAATCAAAGGCCCCTTTTCTCAATCTATGATCTTATGTGAAGCTCCAATTTCTTCATTTTATAGATGAGGAAACTGAGGCACGCTGAAGTGAAGGGAAAGCTGGGACAACTAGGTAGCACAGTGGATAGGGCACTGGGAATGGAATCAGGAAGACTCATCTTCCTGAGTTCAAATTTGACCTCAGACACTTCCTTACTAGCTGTGTGACGCTGGGTAAGTCATTTAATCACTGTTTGCCTCAGTTTCCTTATCTGCAAAATGGGCTGGAGAAGGAAATGAAAAACCACTCCATTATTTTTGCTAAGAAAATCTCAAAACGGGGACGAGAATGAAACAAATGAATAACAAATGAAGGAACTTTCCCTATGTCCCACAACAAGATTTGAACTCATATCCTTTGACTCCATATACAGAGATTTTGCTGCTGTCATAGTTTTATAGAATAATTCATCGTTTCATGCATTATTTTAATAAAAAATGTTAAGTAAAACAATCCATAAACCACAAGGCAACTGTTATCTACTATTTGCATTTAAAAATATGGTTACCAAAAAATTTTTTTAAAAATAAAAAAAAAATAGGGTTACTAACATTCTTATTTGAGGAAGAATGGGTGGGATAGGTGTAGTTCTTAGAGGTATTTCATTCTGCATAGGCCTTTGCAGGGATTTTCTTCTTTCAAAGTTCTTTTTCCCTCACAGGAAGCCAGGTGCTGTTCGAGCACACACACACACACACACACACACACACACACACACACACACACACGAATGTATGCAACACACACACCCCATGTTGGACCAGGTTGCCTTTTTGTTTCCCACCATTTCAGAAAGGTAGGGTTTCATTTGCCTTCACTAAGACAAATGCTGCCTTTTTCAAAAATGTGCCTGTAGCTGGCCCTGCACCCAGGATAAAGGATTGAAACTGTCTTCTTTCCTCTCCTCGCTCTTGTACCAGATGGGGACCCTGAACCTAGGCTGGTACTATTAGGACTACCGATTGACTACAGTCTGGGCTAGATGCTGGATGTGTGCACTGAATCCACCTGGGAGCCTAACCATAAGATGTTTCTAGGGGGAAAAATGTGTTCCAAGTTCCAAACGACAGCCTTACAAATGAATTTTTGGACCATAAACCGTTTTTAAGTTGCCAATATTTGGACAGCATAATCACAGCTAAATAGTTTCTCTCTGGACCTGATATGAATGTTGTGGGTTTTTTTCTTGTATATACCATCTTTTCCTTCTTTATCCATCAGCCTCAGCTCCTCTGGCCAAAATTTAGCCCCATCTTTTATCAACAGGAGCTCCCTAACACCAGTCAATATTAAGGAGAGACTAAAGCATTCTATTTAGCGGAGCATGCTTTACTTCAGTCATTAAGGATCTCTCAGAGTAAAAATAAATGAGATCCATTACAGAACAGTCACAATGGAGGTGCTTGATCCTCAGTTTCACCTACAAGCCTATCAGTCATGACAGAGCTTAAAGAAATGCCCCTAGTCCCAAACACTACTTACAAACCAAATATGGGGAAGTCAGAGAGGTGACAATACAAAAAGGAGAATAAGATCTGTTTCTATTTAGTCTGCCAATAAGAAGGCACTGAGTCTTACATCTTGAGACATCCTGCATAATTTAAATTTTAGGCAAATCCCCCGTTGTGCCACCTTGTAACAAAAAGTTTTGCCCACCTCTGGATAAAGTATGGTACTTTGAGAGGGAAAAAAGGAGGAGGCAATTCTCCTGATTTACGCTTTATGTGATAAAGGGGAAAAATCAGCGTGGCCATCTTGTACTCAAAATCACTGTCAAATGTTATTGAAAATACATTTCCTCTGATTTCTGGCAATCTAGGCCTATTTAGCCATTTCACAGTTGGTGAACAGAAAGGATGGTTCTGCCTCATTTGCAGTTTTGGAACATGATTCAGACAATCAGCTGCAACATTAGTCAAAGGAATCAGGAGCTAATGATTTCTGACAAGCACTGCAGTAACAGCCAGAGGACCCGCCTGGGCAGCAGCATCCACAGATATGTTACTGGAGCCAGCCGGGGGTGGTGGTAGACAGATAATGCAAGCAGCACTAAGATGGTCTATCTCATGCCACTTAGGGGCTCTTACAGACCTTCAGAAAAAGCATAAGGATCTGACGAGTAATAAATAGTCATTCTTATCTACAAGTAGAGTAATATTGAATAAACAGAGACGATGGGAGAAGTGTGCAGCCTACTACAAAATACATAAAATGTAAGTGTTTTAAGAGTTGGCATTCTGCTAAACCTTTTTTAACCTAGAAGTGGTCTTAGTGCAGCAAAAACCTGTACTGATTACTGGGGGCGTGTGCTCTTCCTTCGTGAAGTTCCTCCTCATTTGGACAATTTGTCACATATTAGATGCTGAACTTGCCCATTTTTTAAAAAAAATGGGTACTTAAAAAATAGGTACAATGGTACGCTGTAGGTATGATATACTTTAGTAATGGAAGGATTGAGTGCCAGGAGGTCCTGGCTCTGTGAATTACTCTCAATGTGACCATTGCTAAGGCATTTAACTTTGAGCCTCAGTTTCCACATTTATGAAATGAGGGTATTGGATGAGATGCTATCTAAGGTCCCTCCCTGCTCTAGATCCTGGTACAAACATACTTAGAAATTTTGGTGCCCACAGAAAGCTCTGCAAAGCACACTGAGGAAATACCCTCAAATCAGCTTCTTAGGACAAATCCGTTTGTGGTGGGTAGTGAGGAGACCCTTGAGTTCCATGGGCAGAAACTCTGCAGAATCATGAGGTCATAGCTGACAAGGGCATGGAGGTTTGGGAACAGCTTATCTGGAGTGTGATTGCCAGAATGAGAAAGAGTCCAGCCAGTTAGCAGCCTCCTAATTGAACTAATTATTCTTGTTAACGAGGACCTAAGCTCAGTTGTTTCTACACGACTTTAGAATCTTCAATGCTGTTAATGTCTTCTAGATGTTGGCGTTATGAGACAAAGCCTTAGAAACCTCCCACCCCATTAAACACCCGTAGATTGTCCAACTCTCATCCCTTGCAGATATAAAATTTGATGTTTTTATGGATTATGGAAATAATGTACAACTATATAATGTTATCACTCCAATAGATTGCAAACCCCTTGAAGTCAAGGACTGTTTTTTTAATGTCTTTATATCCCCAGTGCCTAACACATAATAGATGCTATAAAGCTATTTTAATAGGTGTGCTATCCACACTTATTGAAGTTTACAACTGCACCATGACTTTTGGGACACTTTCCATTTGTCTGTGCATGTATGTATATAAAATATATAAAATATACACATACATGTATATATTATATAAACAGATACATGTGATGTATATTATATACACACATATAATGCATATGCTGTATTTGTTGTTGAGTTGTTTTAGTCATGTCTGACTCTTCACGAGACCCTATTTGGGGTTTTCTTGGCAGAGATACTGGAGAGGTTTGCCATTTCCTTCTCCAGCTAATTTTATAGATGAGGAAACTGAGGCAAAGAGGGTGAAGTGACTTGCCTAGGGTCACACAGCTAGTAAGTGTCAGAGGCCAGATTTGAACTCAGGAAAAGGAGTCTCCCTGACTCCAGGCATGGTACTCTATCCACTGTGCCACCTACCACACACGTATTCTCACATATAGGTATATGAACATACACTTTTACATACATATGTACATACATACAGACAGACACGCATACACCTCCATACCATATGTCAGGAAAGTCAGTGTAGCTGTAAGCTTCAGAGGCTTAAAACCTATCAAGTACAAGTCCAAGCCCCTTCTGAGGCATGGAAAGGTTAAGTGACCATCCAGAGGCATGCAGCTAATAAACACCTGAAGCAGGATTTGAACCCAGCTCTTCCTGACTCCAAGTCCAAAGCCATGTATTGTATCACTCAAACTGAATGGAAGTTCCTTAAGGACAGGGGTGATTTTTATTTTATTTTTCTTTATGCCTACAGAACTTAGCAAAGTTCCTCACACATATTAGATACTTAGCCAGAGGTATGCTAGTTAAATGTTTAACAACCATCTCTTTACAGGGGAAAAATATCTGCACAACTTTAATTTGCATTATTAACATTTTCTCCAGCAATTTTTTAAGTCTAGACAATCAATGAAACAATAAATCAATTTGTAGCATTTGCTGATTTCCAAGGTGTAAATGCCCAGTTGGCTAACCCAAGTCAACATGAGCTGACTTCAAGCATACCCCGTAACTTAACTAACATTTATATAGGGCTTTTAAAGTTTGTAAAATGTTTTATATATATAATCTTATTTGATTCTTACAACAACCCTGGAAGGTAGGTGCTCTTATTATCCTGATTTTACAGATGAGGAAACTGAGGCAGAGAAAAGTTAAGTGGTTTGCTCAGAATCACACAGCTAGTGTTTAAAAGAGGACTTGAACTCAGGTCTTCCTGACCCCAAGTCTATCTCTCTTAACAACTGTATCATCTGGCTGCCTGATAATTTAATAAATGTTTGTTAAATTGAATTGACCACGCATGGCTAAAAACTAAAGTTTCTGACCTTTCCCTTGCATGCCCTATCCATGTTCCTTCTCTGCTCTAACGCTAGGCTTCAAACCCTTTGCAATCATCAGGGGAAGGATCAGGAAAGTATTCTATATTCATGAGTAATTCCTAACAGTTTTTAATAAATACCAAATACTATGAAAATTTCTATATTTCTGCATGAATCAATGATGACTGGAAGATTTGTCTTTTCCCTTGCCACAAAGCCACCATCTATCTGTAATCCCTCTTACTTGATTTCTTCCTCATTTAGAGCAAGATTCAATAAAAATTCATGTTGGTTTCCTTTTTCCAGAAATCCACAAAAGCCCTGCAAAAACATTTGGAGCACATTGTCTTTGTGCAATCCGTTATCTCTCCCGCCACAAGCCATTATTCTGGTCAACTCGGTAAACCCTAATTTAGATCCAGAATGTCATGTTTTCATATCAGGCCATGTGAACACATTTCCAGGAAATAAAACCCAATAGCCCCATCTTCATCTGTTTGCACTGGGAAGGTGCTTCATCCCTTACCCTTTCGGAGCGATAGGAGAGGAAAGAAAACAATTTATGAATCGTTGCGGTCCTGACAGATGTGACAATAGCTGGCAACAGGAGGCCTGCCAAGAGCTTTTATCAAGTATGTTATAACAACGAGTAATAAGTGTAAATAATAAATGGCTAGAATCTTCAGGGAAACAGTGGAGATACTAACCAATTTTTGGTACTTACTGATGGGGGCTTTGCTTACCTTGGAATCCCCCAGCTTCCCAGTAGAGTTTTGGCCTGACAATAAACAACAGTTTAATACTTGATCTAATCCCAGCCAGGAGGTGAGTTCAGCAGTGAGCTTCTGCAGATGTTCACATCCAATAATCTATCCATAATTGATGAAACAGGGAGGTCAGATGTAATGGCTGCTACCATCCCGGCAACAAATAAATGGTTATTGACAAAACAAGCCAGTGTGGGGCTTGAGAGCTGAGCAGTGACAAGCGGGGAGGCAGGAGAAGATGGGAGCAGGGATGAGCCTTCAGCCCTCTTGTCTGGAGAATTCCTCCACTAGATGTTTTGGCAGAAGGGCCCCACTGACACACAAGCAGATGGAAGGGACCTGGGAAGGGAAAAAACTGAGGTTCCTAAAGCACATAAAAGGCAAAAGGCAGAAAGAGGCTGAGAAGGAGATGAAGAGAATGTGCCGGACAAGGCTGGAGACTGGGGTGAGTACAAATACAGAAACTGCTCAGAGATACCTTGGCAGGGTGATACTGTGATCCAGACGTAGGGACTGCTCTTATCACACTGCTGTGTCTATATGAATATACCTGGCTGTCAAATAACCACAGCCTTGGAAGACCCTACAGTTGGAGCATACGCATAGGCATGCTCCAGTGCCCAGAACTGTGTAGGGGAGATTACCCAGCAGTAGTCCATTGGACCCTTAGTAAGAGTTTTATTCCTACATATAAAAATCCATAAAACCACTTTCAAAAAATATTGAGATTGCAATTGATAAATTGTACATGTAATGTTCATATAGACAGAAAATTTCTAAAAGATTGGCTCAACTCAAAATCCATATAACAAAGTCAAATTTGCTAAAAAAAAAATGCCAATGAAAGAAGCTTTTTTCATTAAAAAAATCCCAAACATTGCATTCTTTCTCAGTTTTAGTTTTTGCAAAGAGTACAATCAATGTCTTAATGGAAGATACGTTTACTGGCTGAATAAAATCACAGACGTTTAAGCGTAAATAGGCAGCTGAAATCCTATGCGTCCATTTCAGTGCTAAAAGAGGATATTTCCACACAGTTTACTATGAAATATTATAATATGAAAAATGGCAGAGGGAAATGGTAGTTATTATTGCTGTATGTAGTCATAAAGAGGCTTGGGACAGAGATGTTTTAAATATTAATATGACTCAAATCACTTACATCGATTTAACATTCTTTAGTGGTTTATTTAGAGGTGTGATTTATTCTATGCACTGCAATGGATGCTTTTGATCAGCTCTGAAATAACAGATAAGCTAAACATAAAACAGCAAAAGGCTGTTTGCCTTTTCAGAGTTAGCATCAGACTTTTCTGTGCTCATAGAGAGCTCACAGAAATACTGGCACCACACTATGTATTGTTAAGGTCCTTAGCAATATTTTAATACTTTACTAAAAACAGCAAATTTGTGATAAAACTTTTTATTCCATTTCATTATATCTTTTCACTGTGCCTAACTGGCACATAGTAGGCACTTAATAAATGCTTGTGGATCGATGAATTGATTCCTATTTCCATGCAACTCCATACCACAAAAAAATGATAGGTTGCTTGATTTTGATAGCTCAAGAAGGTGACCTGACGGCAAATTCAATCATGCTTATATTATTTACTCAGAAAGTCATAAGGTTATGGATTTAAACATGGAAGGGACCTGGGAGATCATTTAGTTCAATTGCTCCATTTTACAGATGAGAAACAAAATCTCAGCAAAGGGGAAAGGACTTATCCAAGGTCACACAGCTGGGGGGGAAGATCTGGGATTTTCACTAAGGATCTTTGATTCCTGGGACTTTGGGTTCTAAATCTAACATTCTTTCTATTGCACTGAGCCGTCTGCAAAGTCTTCTTTTTCATATCTGCCATTTTATAAACACGTTGAAAAAAAAACCTTCCACATATATGGTATACTCTTATTGCTATAAGCTCACTAGGAAAATGAATATGTTTAATTAAATTTGGGGAAAATTATAGTTAAATTATCTGCAATGTAATAATAAGGGCCAATAAAGTTAAAAAAACCCCATTCCATTGGGATTTTTATCTCAATGCAATATCCATAAGCACTATCCTCATTAAACTGAGAAGTTAAGTAATCTGCATATGAAGAGATTAAGTTAGCTATAATGGAAGGAAGAGCCATGATCTTTGTGTGAAACCATCAGGTTATCCTTCTGAAATACTAGTGATGCCATTTAAACCATAGATTATTCAATTATTCATGGGAACCATATAGATAACTGAAATCTACATAGAGAGTAGCACAGATCATTATTGTTGGAGTGAGATTTGGGCCTTGGAAGTTGGAGCCAGAGAATCTGGGTTCAAATCTCAGCCAAGCCCTTTAATAACTGATGACTTTCTGCAAGTCAGTTTACCACTCTGCTCCTCAGTTTGCTCATCTGTAAAATAAAGGGATTGGCTTAGGTGGTTTCTCAGGTCCCTTCTACCTCTGATCCCCAGGACCCTCCACTCCTCTGGCTGGAGGGTGAAGGGGAGAGCTCCTTCCAAAGCCTCCATTTAAATATGGCATCCAGGCCAGTCATTTCTTCATTTCTTGCCTAGCCACATGCCCTTCTCACTGGTTTTGGACTTCTCCACGATGCCCTCCCTCCAGGCACTTTCTTCTCCTCCCCTCTCCCTTTCAGCTCTCTTTTCTGAACTGTCTTCTCCATTAGATGGTAACTTCCTCAAGGACAGGACCTTTCTTTTTCTTTGTGTTTGTATCCTTCACGTTTAGCACAGTGCCTGACACATGGTAGACATTTAATAAATGTTTATGGATTGATTGACTAATTAATGGTCCTGGTACTAAGCTAAGTATATAATGGTCCTCCTCTCACTTCCCCCAATCTCATTTTAGATGTTCTCAATCATCTGATCTTAGGATCATAAATCTAGAGGAGGAAGTGACCTCATCTAGTCCAATATCTTCATTTTACAAATAAGGAAACTGAGGCCAAGTAAGTTGAAGTGACTTGTCCAAGGTCACACAAGTAGTGAGTATCAGAGGCGGGCTTTGAACCCCGGTTCCAAAGCCAGTGTTCTTTCCACTCACTATCCTGTCTGTGATTCCAAGAAAACAAAATTTCTGATTTTGTCTTGTTTCTTTTCTCTACTTAGGGGCTCTCATGAATAGGAAAACACAACATGGGCATTTTATAATGGAAATAACACTGGATTTGGACTGAGAGGCCTGATGGTCAAATCTTAGTTCAGTTACTAACTGATACTGGATTTGGAATAAAAAAAAGACCTGGGTTCATAAACTGTGGCTGTCACTGACAACTTGTGTGATCTTGGGTAAGTCATTTATCTTCTTGGGGCTCAGTTTCCTCATCTGTAAAATGAAGGCATTGGACTAGATTAACTCCAAGGTTCCTTCTAGTTCTAAATCTTTGATTGCATAAACATTCTTTATAGCCTAAGCTATAACACTTTGGGATAATTTTTTCCAAATACACGTCTATGCTAAATATGGATCTGCCCATCCATCATCAAGAAAAGACCCAAGAACAAAGCATGTAAGTCTCATCTAAACTCCTATAGGAAGCCTTTCCCAAACCTTAATTCTAGTGCCTTCCTTCCCTTAATTATTTCCCATTTTTCCTGTACCTAGCTTGAGATACATACATACATACATAAAGTATATTTGTTTGCATGCTATCTCCCCTATTAGACTATGAGCTCCTTGAGGGCAGGGACTATCTTTTGCCTCTTTCTGAATCCCCACTGCTTAGTATAGTGACTAGCACATAGTAGGTGCTTAATAAATGTCTACTGACTGACAGTATCTATGACTGGAATTCTGCCCTAGGTTTTTTCCCTGAGTTGTGCTTAATATTCTTCTCTGCCAAATCTGAAATCCTATCTGATTTATATCTTGGTCTCTATCATCTTTATTTTCTCCTAATTGTTGTAACCAAAGGGTGCTTTATTCCTGTTGTCACCATGTGGTGGAAAGAGCACTAAAACTTAGAGATCCTCAGTTCAAATCCCTTCTCAAATATTTACTTGTGATCACGGGTAAGTTACTTACTCTTTTTTCCTATTTAATAGTATTTAGTTTTTTCCAATTACATGTAAAGATAGTTTTTAATATTCCTTTTTGTAAGATTTTGAGTTGTAAAATTTTCCCTTTCCCTCTCCCCAAGACAGTAAGCAATCTGATATAGGTTATACATATTTCCACAATAGTCATGTTAAGTCATTTACTCTTTTTTTTTTTTTTTACTTTTTAGTGAGACAATAGGGGTTAAGTGACTTGCCCAGGGTCACACAGCTAGTAAATGTCAAGTGTCTATGGCCCGGATTTGAACTCAGGTTCTCCTGACTCCAAGGCCAGAGCTCTATCCACTGCACCACCTAGCTGCCCCAACTCACTTACTCTTACAGAACACCTTGGTTTCCTCATCTGTAAAACGAGGCCTGTAATACTTGTACTCCCTACTTCACATCTGTGAATAAATCAAGTTTTAAGTCCTTTTTAACATTGGTCATGATTATAACTCTCTGTTACTCATCTCCCTGCTCCTGATGTTTCTTTGAACTTTCTTCTCCGTTTTGTTCAGTTTTTGTAACTTATTTTCATTCTTTTTTAGACCCAGAAGCATTTGAAACGGCTAATCAATGGCTATGCTCCTACAAGGCACGTACCTGCCTCTTCTATGCAAAGTTTGGCAGTCGTGTGAATTTAAAAATAAAACTCAACAACGTTTTAAGTGGAGTCCTACATGAGTAACTGTTTTCAAACTCTCTATTCAGTTCTGTATCCACTGGAGAAATGAAGGTCAGTTCACAGTACTTATAAAATGTGCTAGTGGCCATTTGGTATGCTGTGGTGTAATAAGCGTCAACTAGCAAGGCTGGGGGTATGGGTCTGAGAATCAGCTGACTTGGAGAACAAGTAACTTAGCCTCTCAGTGTCTTCATCTATAATACTAGTAGCAACTCATATTTACATGCTGACTTGTGCAGTTTATAAAGATCTTTCTGTACAATAGTCTTATGAACTAGGTAGTAAAATGGTGGATTATGCCCATTTTACAGATGAGGAAACTGAGTCTCAGAGAATCTCAAAAAATGAAATGTCTAGCTAAGACCCTGGATTTTTGAGTCTTCAGTCAAACACTTATTAGCTGTGTAACTTGTCCAGAGTCAAATAAACAAATGAAAAGAAATTATTAAATGGCATATACCTGGCACTGTACTAAGCTAATTATACAGTTAGTAAGTGTTTGACCTGGGACTCAAATCCAATGTTCTGACTACAATTCCAGTACCCTTTCCACTATATTACAACACCTCCCAAACTATAAAATAAAGGTGACCATAAAATTTTTCCATCCTTCCTTTCTTTCCTTTCCTCCTTCCTTGTTCTTCTCTTCTTCCCTTTCTTCTTTTCTCTTTCCTTCCTTCCTTCTTTCCCACCTTCCTTCTTTTTACTCTCCCTCTATCTTTCTTTGATAAACATTTTTTTTGGTGAGGCAATCATGGTTAAGTGACTTGTCCAAGGTCACACAGCTAGTAAGTTTCAAGTTCTGAGGCTGGATTTGAACTCAGGTCCTCCTGACTCCAAGGCAGGAGTTTTATCCACCACGCCACCTAGCTGCCCCAATAAACATTTATAAAGTGCTCACTGTATGCTAAGCACTGTGCTAGGTATCATGGGAGATAATTATAGGTATGATTCCATAGTCTTATAATGACAATAATCTAACACACGCTTGCACAACCTGAGGCCTGTGGCATGCCAAAGGATTTTGGGTGGCCCCCCAAAAAATATAGAGGAAAGCATCTGCTCAAAATCCTTTGGTAGTCCACAGGCCACAGGTTGGGCAGACTTGATCTAACATGAAGCCACGGAAAGGGAAGGGACCATCCAGGTAAGGATCAGGGCTTGAATTGGACTCAAGTAGCTTCTGACGGCAATCCTTCTGCTCCTTCCACTATTACACACTGCAAAATAAAGGAGTTGGATTTGATGATTTTCATACATTCAGAGCCAATCTATTATAGGATCACAGAACTGGGAAAAATCCAAAGTTTGGATAAGTTGGTCATTGTCGTTCAGTCGTCTTAGTCGTGTCCAACCCTTTTGTGACCCCATTTGGGGTTTTCTTGGCAAAGATAACGGAGTGATTTACCATTTTCTTCTCCAGCAAATATCTATGTGTGGAGAACTAAATGGATGAAGAACTACTATTGTCAATGTTATGATATGCAGTTGGATGGACAACACATGAGCTGGTCCATCAGTCCATATACCTTGGACCAACCCTGCAAATGGATAATGGGTTTGGTATAGCATTGAACTGGAGGAGGAGACTGGGCTGGAAACTCATAGTGCTTTTAATAACCCAAAATTTCTTCCTATACAAAACCAACCAACCGACAAAGGCTGATCTTTTAAAGGACGATAGTCTTCTGGGGATTCTCTATAGCTGTAAGTAACAGAACACTCTAGTTTTCAAAGAATTAGACTTGAGGGTCACCCAAAGGGCAACAGAGAGGGGCATGGTGGGTGGGAATAGGTTGAAACACACTGTAAATTAAGAATTGTGCACAAGAAATAGTATAAAAATGCCTTCAGAGGGATGTGTGACTAGTGGAAAAAACAAAGGCTGTTTATATATAGAGAGAGGGAGAGCTAGGTGGTACAGTTGATAGAGTACCATGCCTAAAGTCTGTGTGACTTATCTTCCTGAGGCCACATCTGACCTCAGACACTTACTTGCTGTATGACTAGAGTCATACATGACTGAAACGACTAAACAACAAAAATATAGAGAGAAAGATAACTGAGGGACAGTCCTTGTGTTCCCATGGTATCTACACAATGCATCAAGTGAATTCAATGCAGGCCCTCAGTCTTGCATGGACCCTCTTTGTAGATGATTTACAGGAAGGTATAGACTAGACTATAGTCTCACAAACAGGAAGGCACAAATGGATTGCAATGTGCATCGCTAGAAAAGAGCCCACATTGATAAGATCAGGGATCTAACAAGGTATTAGAATCAATGAATTAGAAAACTTATTCTGTGAGGTCTGAATGTCAAAGTATTCCCTCAGGGGATCAGGAAAGGCTTAATATAAGTCATGGCATATGATTTGGGGCTAAAAGGCAAGCTGAAGTTGATTTTTTTTTAACCCAGGTAGAAGACATTATATTTATCACTAATCAATTTCATCTTATCAAATTCAGCCCAGTGTTCTATCCTGTCAAGGTATTCTTGGATCCTGATTCCATCACGCAGTATGTTAGCCGCCCCTTCCATTTTTGTATTATCTACACATTTGATGAAGAGGTCAACTGTATCTTTACTCAAGTCAGTGATAAATAGGTTCAATGGTGCAGGCATTCCAATGGACACCTCCTTTCATTAATTACTACGTACCAAATCTGGCCATTTAACCGGTTCTTTCTCCATCTAAAATCACCATTATCTAGCCTACATCCCTCTATATTATTCTTAAGAATAACATGAGAAAATATGTGACCCCTCTGAATGGAATACGGAGCAAAGAGCGCCTCCTAAATTCTCCATTTAAGGAAGCCCCCCTAGACTAGCCATCTTTTCATTTCTTACCTGGTACACTACTTTAAACCTCTTTGTTATTCCTTCCCTTTCATCCTCTCTCCTTTTTCAGCTTTATTTTGTCTAGGTTTTCCCTCATTAGATTCTTTTTCAGATTTGTATCCCCAGCAATCAGCATAGTGCCTGGCACATAGTAGGTGCTAAATAAATGTTTATTGACTGGGTGATTAAAGTCCATTGCTAACATCTGGTTAAACTCACTATAATTTTCACTCTCCATTTTCTCCCCACCTCCTTTTTAAAATTAGGGCAACATTCATCCTACTCCAATCATGCAGTGTCTCACATTTTCTTTATGATCTTTGCAAGAAGACTAATAGTAACTTGTAATCAATACAAGTGCCAGTTCTTTCAACTGAAGCCACACATTTAGTTCTAATAGGCCTGGAGACTCAAATTCAGCAGATGTAGCTAGGTGCTTGCTTTCTATAGCCCTAATTTATCTTGTGCATCACTTTCCTTTTAGATAGTTTTATGCTTTGTTTTCTAGTACAAAGTGTCTTCTTGGCAGAGAAAACAGAAGCAATATGAGAGCTAAATAGCTCTGCCTTTTCTGTAATCAGTTATCATCCCTTTCACTTTTTGGAAAGCTACTTTCCTTTCTTTGTTACTCCTCTTTTCCCCAATATAATGACATTGACAATGACCACAACAACAACAGCCACCCTCCATTTTGTTTTCCTTGATGGTCTCAGCTCATTCTGGGCCTTGGCACTCCTGAAAGTATTCTCATGGGGCCAGTGCTTCTAACTTTCATGTGTGTCTTTTAAAATTGTAATTTCCCCTTTAATTCCTCATCAGAACTGATTTCTCTTCTTTGTGTCTTCAGGATTTCATTCTTGAGAGTTTCCCATTACTCCTGCACTGTTTCCTCATGCCATTTTAGTTCACAGAATCCTAGCTCTTCCTTTTCTGAACCTTTTGGAATCTGCTCTTCCCAACATTAGGGTATATGCTCCACTATGGTCAGTTTTCCTCTGCTCTCCAACATAGTCCAACTCTAAGATGAAGTAGTTATTTTCCTATAAGGTTCATTTCCATAATTTCAACTCTAGCTACTAGTTTCTCCTTAGAAGTAAGAATTACATTTTTGGATAAGTTTTCCTTGTTGGTGCCTCCACCCTTCAAGAAATAAAATCATTATTAATGCAAGTCAAAAAATTATTAGCTCTCCTCCTCCTCCTCCTCCTCCTCCTTCTCCTCCTCCTCGTTCTTCTTCTTCCTGCAGATGTCTGAATAAAGGAAGTCACTTACCTATGACAAATATGCCTCTGTGCTAGGCTCATAATCTGTTTTCTAAATTGCTCATCTATTTCCTCTTTCTGTTCAGGTGATTTTGTAGTATCCTCTGATGATAGTATCTTTTCTGTTTTTGCTTACATTGACCTTCGTCCAAGTGCTCTTCACCATGCTTCCCCCCTCCAATTCACAGATGTCCTCATATGAGTATATCTTAGAATCACAAGATCCTGGATTTAGAGCTAGATGAAACTTAGAAGTTTCATCAAGTCCAATTCCTTCACTTTGCAGATGAGGAAACTAAGGCCCTGAAAGATTAAGTAAATTGTGTAAGGTCATATAGCGAGTTAAGTGTGGCAGGATTTGAATCAAGGTCTTCCTGATTGCTTCAAACATTCTCCAGCTTCCATCTTATTTATTCTGTTCCTTTTGAATAAAGTCTACACTTCTAATTTTGAGTTCCACCCCACTACATTTCAATGACTTGAATGAGGTCAACTTGTTTCCTTGAATGCTTGTGGTGCATGTTGTGAGTAGACATCTGAGGCCATGACTTTTAAGGCCAGTACCTTTCAGCTACTCCCTTCCAAAATCTACCCTTTCCTTCTGCTCATCTCTTGCCTTTGACCAGTAGTAGTAATAAAAACAACATCTGTGGCAGGAAGGTATTCAGTGTCTTACTCAAGACTTATCTTCAGCAATTCTTTTCAATCAATTTGAGTACAGGTGATGCAGCATGGTACAATGTAAACAGCATTGTATTTGGAATTAGAAAAGCTGGGTTTAAGTCTAGGCTTTACCTGCATGGCCCTGGGCAAGCTCTAGACTCTTGCATTCTCAAATTTCTCATTTATAAAATGTGTTCCCTTTGGGCTATAAAAAAATCAAAGATCCCAACCTATGATCTATGATCATATGTCCTATATGAAGTCAGAGATGCAGGTTGGGAGAGCAAATGAGAGGCTTGGGCTAGAAATGTGGATTTTGGATTTATCTGCAAAGAATCTCTAGTTCAAGTCACAGAAAGAAATAACACTACTACAAGAAGTTGTAGACAGAGAAGGAATAAAAAGCCAAAGACAGAATCTTGGACAACTCTCATTTTCAGGTCAGGAAAGTCCATGAGGAATCAGCAAAAGGGTTAGGGAGAGGGCAGTTAGATTAGGGGTTCCCTGTACCCCTTATCTTTTTATTCCTCTACCTCTTATTTACTATGAAAGGAAATATATTCTAGAATTTACCATGTATATGCACATAAGATATAAAATAAAGAGATTAATTGATTTTTCTTCTCCAAGAGTACTCCAAAAATTCTGTAACTTCGTTGACTGGAAGTCAATGTGAAATTTCCTGCATTTTTCAATATCATGGCATAATTCTTTGCCAGATTTTCCCTGTACTTTTTGACAAGCATCTCATAACCTTGTGTGTACATATACCCAGGTTGGGAACTTTTGATTTAAATGGTTAGAAAGAGATCTAGGAGAATAGGATGTCTTTAAAAAGCTTTCATTTATACTTGAACAAAACCTTCTTTCCACTCTTCACCATGGCATGGGGATGACCTTGGGTTTTCCAAGACCATGCCAGTGATATAAAAGCCCTTCAAGTTTATACCAAGTTGGAAAGGCTGAAGATTGTATGTTTGCCTCTAGATCAATCCATAATAATACATCAAATTACAATACCAAAAATACAGACCAATAACAAGAAGTAATGCAAATATAGTATCTCACTGTTCTATTAATGAAAAAGCATTATGTTTCATGAGGTTGATACTCCAGGAAGACTTTGCAGGCCTTCTCTCCATATAATATGGTTTGAGAGCTGCTAGAGATGTCTTGGCTCAGTGTTTAACAGTCCAGCCTTAGAGACTTATTCCTACACAATAGAGTTCTGTATCTCCCTGAGATCTCTCTTAAAATCTAAATATCCTTGGTACTTCGTTAACTCATTAAACTATCATCAATCATTAATAACTCAAGGGACATTAATTTATCATATTACTTTGCTAGCTGATAGGAAACACAGGACAGGTATATTTTTGGTGTAGGGGAGGATGGAAGGAATATCTCAGGGTGTCAGAGATCAAATGACTGTAATACTGCTTCTACTCTTGGGCAATGTTTCAAGAAGGATTTGTCAAAAAGGAAGAAATGAACTGAGTTTGGGGCACATTGGGGGCAGCTAGATGGAACAGCTAGGTAGCACAGATCATCGAGCCTGGAGTCAGGAAGTCAGGAAGACCTGAGTTCAAATTCAGCCTCAGACACATAATAGCTGTGTGACCCTGGACAAGTCACTTAACGCTGTTTGCCTCAGTTTCCTCATCTGTAAAATGAGATGGAGAAGGAAATGCAAACTACTCTAGTATCTTTGCCAAGAAAATTCCAAATGGGGTCATGAAGAGTCAGATGCAACTGAAACAACTGAACAAAATATTCTGTGAATAATGTCATCAACTTGGTTTCTATACCAAGTGCTTTTATAGCCTTGGGCAGACACATTTAGTGGTAAGCCACATATGGTGATGAAAGATGAAAAGTCTACCCTCCAAACATCTGATTCAGATGACTGACTGACGAAAAAGGTTTACCAAAGAAATAGAAAGCCAATATGTTCCACACCATCTTTGCTGTATCAGTACAGAAGACTGAAGATTACAACCCTATCTAACTCACACTCAATAGTGTTGGAGAATATACAATGGTGATGCTCTGGGCTGGGCCTGACTCTGGACAGTCCTCTGGTAGTTTCATTTATATACCAGAACAAAATGAGACACTGTAAGTCATTCAATGGTTAACAAAATAAGATTTCCTGAGCAGTAGCGGAAGGATCTTCATCAAGGATAGGCATTGAGGACACCTAGTGTCCTCATCTAGTGGAGTTCCCTTGCCCGAACCACCCATCATGATGTACCAACTAAGCATCCTAGAAGGCCTATCAGCCTCCTCATGTCTATACTCAGGTGACAAGGAAGGGATGTCAACAACCTAAGCTTTTAGTTCCTTGAGCCAACCAAATCTTGAGGATGGTTTCAATTTCTTTTAAGGATAAACTAGCCTAACTGATTTGAGGAGAAGAGGTTAGAATGGAGTTAGAATCCTACCCAAAGATGATAGCCTAGTTTCCCCCTCAAAAAATCACCAACTATTGGGGATCCCATTATAAATTGTCAGGCAGAATTAGCCCAATCATGAGTTTTACAATACTGCTTGTGATATGCCGGCTGACTCCCCCAAACCTCCATCGTAGGTGAAGGGTCCAGAATTATTGCCAGGGGAGTCCTGGATGTCTAGGAACTAAAAAAGGGAGAAAAGTAGATAGGGAAATGGCAAAGACAAGCTGCCTGCTTCAAGATTTTGCCTAAGGCCAGTTCTCTTCTATCAGAATTCTGTTTACTTTTAAAACTCCTATTATTAAAATTTAATAATAAACTATATCAGGCATAGGAGTAGCCTGCTTTAGTAGAAACATTTAATGAATTTCTTGCCTTCTCCTTTATGTTTACATTATTTTATATCATAATAAAAATGAACAAAAGCCAGACTATTTAAAGGGTAGTAAAATTCATATTGACTTGTGTACAGGCAAAGATTATGCCAACTGAGCTATGCTTTCTAAAGGCATTTATAGTTCCTAACAAGTATATCCAGATGTCTGTGAACTGAATGAGAAAAAAAGGAACTGGAATGATGATTTTGCTGTAAAAGACCTTTATAATTTGAGGGATTCTGTTCTACATCTGACATCTGTAAAAATCACTTATTTTTTTAAATGGTAAATTCTTACTTTTTTTTTCCTTTGAGGGGTTGACGAGAAAGTCAGAAAGAGAAATTCTGCAAAATATGTATCATTTAAAAGGCTCCCAGGTTATACATAAGCATAAATTTCAGGTCCCCAAGTAAAAATTTCAGAAATGATTTTTTTCACTTTATTAGCTCTAAAATTAATAGTAGGAAAGTGTTCCATCACTACCGTCCTCCAGTCAGTATAGATACTGCTTGGGCAGTATGGACATCTCTGTCATCAGGGAATCTTAGGCACTACTATACAAATCGTGTATAACAACATGGTTAAATCTTAAATGTAGGAATGAACAATAACAAATTTATTATTCAGGATCATTTTTACACTTCTATTGTTATATCTAATAATTTGTTTACTGTAGTTAAATATCTGCCTTCTTTAGAGTCATTAGAGGGAGTGAATAAATTATATTCTAATTTCCCATAGATCTATATTTTTCATACTTTGAATAATGTAAAAAAAAAAAAGATAGGATGGAAGGTTAGGAGACAGAGTGCTGGATCTAAAGTCAGAAAGACCTGAGTTCAAATTTTGCCTCAGACACTTACTAGCTGGGCAAGTCACTTAACCTGTCTTGTCTCAATTTCCTCACCTGTAAGATGGGGAGTAGCTAAATATACTGGTGGCTTTATGCTTTATCCTAGATTATGTCTCTAGATGCACTCATGAATATTTTTTGGCAAGTTTGAAAAAGTTAGAAGGTCTGAATTTTCTTTTTCAAATTTCTTTTTTAAAGGATAATTTGGATAAATTACAAATAGAAAAGAATTATCCTTAACCACCATCAAATCTCATAAACCATTCTGGACTTTTCTAGGTATGGTCTCTATTCTTCCTGTTCAGTGGCCTCCAGCTAACAGCTGTGCTATTGCCTTGAGGTCTGCTACACAATCAATCTCATGATGGATTATACAGAAGGCTTTGATGTTCTACGAACATTTTAATATAGTAAACCTTGAATGCTAAAGCCTCTCTCTCTCTCTCTGTCTCTCTCTCTGTATCTATCTTACTTACCTTACCTACCTATTTACCTACATCAAAGGATCTTAGCCACTTTATTTCATGGACCATTTTAACAGGGAAGTCTATGCATAAGATAAAATACACAGGATTACAAAGGAAACCAATCATATTGAATAACTGCCAAATTATTTTTTTAAAAAAATTAACATTCATCAATCTCAGGATGATATTGCTATCTTCTACAAAATAGGGAGCCATCAGTTTCTTGAAGTTCATAGGTCATCTTAGTATGAATAAAATAATCACTACAAATGACTCATTGTCTTTACACTTTACATTTGAGTATATTTTTGAAATTACTGGAGTTGTGCTTTTGTTTTTTAAATATGAACACTCTTTGGAACTAAAAGCAAAATTTCTGGCCCCTTTAAAAAGTGGCTAAGTCATAATTATAGAGATTTTGTCCTTTTCCTATGGCATTTATTGATGTATTTTAATGTGGGGATGCTAGTTCCCCAGGGCATTGAAAGCAAGTTTTTGCATTTTCTGATTATTTTTCCAATATACATGAATGCTAGATTATAGTTTCTAATAATTAAGGCAATGAAATTCCTTCCTCTTATGTGAAGTATCATCTTACATACACTAGAAAACTTAGCCCTAATAGATCACTGTTTAAATATACAGGGGGAAAACTATTAAGAAAAGAGGCTATTTAGAAAGTAATTTATAAAAATTTGAAAGCTAGCTAGTCTCCTCCCCAAGAACTAGGTCACATTCAAACCATGTAATTTGTAAATGTGGCTCCATATGTAGTCTTTGATGCTGAATTAAGCTATTATCACATAGATATTTGCCTTAATGTTTTAGAAAGGCTATAATTTAACATTTATAGACAATTTTAAACAAAATGATTAGTACTATCTTTTAATTTTTTCATAAATCCAAAAGTTATAAAAAGTTAAGAGATTTCATTAGGCACCATCATAAATACTGTTTATGCCCCCCAAAGAAGGATTGTTCTAAATGCTTGAAGCAGAGTTAATGTGAAATAATGATTCTGCCTATACCTTTTAGGTGTGTATTTGTTTTGAGGATTCTCAATTCCATGTTCTTTTGAAAATAAACCTCTTTTCATTATTATGGAAATACAATGATTGTGACTACACTGTATATATACATACAAATATGTATATATGTATGCATATATGTATTTTGGCAAATAATATATTTGGATAAATATCTAATGTATATATGATATGCATATATAATATAAATATGCACATAGAATATAAATCTGTATACATGTATATAGTAGTAATATATGTATATGCACATACATATACATGTGGATATACATACAAACCTGAATATATCACTTTTGTTGCAGTTGTTAGCCAAAAAGCATTTATTAAGCCCTTACTGTTAATGCCAGGCATTGTGCTAAGTTCTATAGATACAAAGAAAGACAAAAATAATCCCTCCCCTCAAGAAGCTCACATTCTAATGGAGAAAGACAATCTATGCATAAATTAGTACATATGAGATATAACGTACAGAATAGATGGAAAGGACCCTCAGAGGGGATCATTATAATTATTTATCATTACTTTACCTTTTAATGATTCTGTCAACTGGTGTATATTTTGGACCTATGTGTCTCTCTCTGCCTTGTGAGAAAGTCAAATGAATGAGAAAGAAGCTTAAATGTGTGCTGGCGTGAATATTGGGAGTGGATTGGGGGAGGGAACTCAGTGGCGACAATGGGGGGAAATGGAACCCGCCACAGCTGTTCTGTTTAGATTCCCCTAGAAGGGGACTGCCTGAGGTAGGCCACAGGACAAAAGGATAAAGAAGATGAAAACTCTGATGCAAAGCAGGAAGACAACTGCTGAGACCCCTGAGCCTCCACCCGAATAGTCCCAAGCTGTGTGGCAAGACCTCTTTAGCATGTAACAGAAGCTGGTGATGAACTACACAGTACCATGAGGCAAACTGGCTCCAAGCAATATTGTCTGCATGTTATGGGTAATGATAACCAGGGCTCCTCTGGGAGAAGGATGCAATGATTTCATCTCTGTGAGCATCTGAGCTCCCCTTGGATGTGGAGACCATTAAACTGAGAACAGAGGGGTAAATCTTAGGCAATGATTTCTAATTGGAAAGTAAAGACAACTTATGTTCAATGGCCAGCAAATGCTGCTGATCTTTAGGTAATACGCATATTGATCAGCTTTCCAGATGAAAGGAATGAAAGTCACGGCCTACTCACTACCCATTCTAAACTTCAGAATATAATGTTTTGGAAAAAGAAAAAAATCAAAATATAAAGAAAATCTCAGGAATCGTCTTTTTTGTTGTTGTTCAGTTGTTTCAGTTGTGTCTGGTTTTATGTGACCCCATTTGGGGTTTTCTTGGCGAAGACAGTGGAGTGGTTTGTCATTTCCTTCTCCAGCTCATTTTACAGATGAGGAAACTGAGGCAAACAGGGTTAAGTCACTTGCCCAGGGTCACACAACTAGTGAGTGTCTGAGGCCAAATTTGAACTCAGGAAGATGAGTCTTCCTGACTGCAGGCCCAGCACTTTATCCACTGCACTACCTAGCAGCCCTCCCAAGATTCTCTTAAAGAAAAAGTTGGTTTATTTTACTTTTTCTATCCCGTCCTCTTACATTCTAAAAATGTAATTACATATAAATACAAATATGATATAATTTACATAATATTTATTCGGTGACCAAAAGAAAAGATGATAGAAGAGAAGTCACAGAATTCCTGAATGTTAGAGTTGAAAATGGCCTGACTGGTGACCTTCCAGTGGTGACCAGCCCTCAGAGCAGAGATGTAGTTATTCAGCTTTTGTTTGAAGGCTTCCAGTGAGGGGGAACCCAGAACCCCTGGAGGAGGCCCGTTCCACTTTAGGGTAGCTCTCATGATTAGGAATTTGCCTTTTTGCAACTTTCATTTCTTACTTCAGGTTCTGCCTCCTAGGGCCAATCAGAATAGGTCTAATCCTCCTTCCTGGGACAGTCCTTCAAATATCAGAATACAGATGACACGGTCCATGAGGCCCCTCTTCTCTAAGTCAAACTTCCCACTTCCTTCCACTAATCCTCACAGGACACAGACTCAATGCCCTCGACCATCTTAGTTGCCTTTCTCTGGATGGTCTCTAATTTATTAATGTCCTTCTTATGTTATGGTTCCCAGAACTAAACAAAATACTTAAGATGTCCGATGAAGGCAGGTTACAGTGGGGCCAACACCTCCATATTCCTGGAAGTCAGAAATTCCTTAGTTTAGTCCAAGGTCACATGCGCCTGTGGCTGCCCTATCACCCTGCTGGCTCATGTTGAGCTTGCAGTCCATTAAAACCTCTAGATCTTTCCTTCCAAAGTGTTGCTTGTCCAATTCCTCTCCTATCTTTTATTTAGGAAGTTAGTTTTTAGTACCCAAGTGTAATACTTTGCATTAATACCTATTGAATTTCACCTTATGTGATTTAGCTCAATATTCTAGCCCAAGAGTTGGCAAACTATGACCTGTGGGTCAAATCCAGGGCACTTCCTATTTCTTTCCATATGGTCCACAAAGCATATATGTGTGTGTGTGTGTATACACACAAACATATATATATATACACATTTGTGTGTATATATATGTGTATATATTTGTATATATACACATATACATATATCTACATACATTTACATTTTTTAATGGTAGAAAAATCCAAAGACAAATAATGTTTCATGAAACATTATTCATTTCAATGAAACATGAAAATTATATGAAATTCAAATTTCAGTGTCCATAAATAAGGTTTTATTTGATTGCAGTCATGTTCATTCATTTACGTTATTGTCTATGATTGTTTTCACACTACAATGACTGAGTCGAGTAGTTGTGACAGAGACAGTAGGTGTGTGGTGTTCTCATCACTTTGCACTGCTATCCAGCGTGCTATAAATTGCAGTGATGCAGTTATCACTCAACAGTAGGTAGAGTCCCATGGATATCACTCTACCGCAATATTTTATTTATTTTTATTACTCATGTGTACCCATCATGTCAAAATTAGAAGTCTTTGAAAGTCATGCTTTTAAGATACAGTGGAAGGCAGCTTATTTTGTTACTGAATTAGATGGTGAAGTATTGGGTTTATTATTCAATGACACAGTAGCTATGCTAAAAGAATATCATCTCCATCAACATTACCAGAGCAAGCACTTATCACAATATTTGCAACTCACAGGAAAGCAATGGTCAGAAAAATCAGAAAGTTTAAAAGAGGATATCTCATTGCAGCATAATTCCCTGACAAAAATTAAAAAATGAGAATGAGGCTGTAATCAAAATAACTTTCCAAATGGTTCATTTGTTAGCCAAACAAGGAAAGTCCTTTATTAATGGTTCCTTAATTAAATGATGTTTGAATGAAGCAGTTGAATCAATGCATCTAGAGAAAATAAACTTGTTTAAGATATTTAGCCTTTTGGATCAATTAAAATTATGTGCTTATAGATTGATATCAATATTTGGCAGTACCTATCTACGTGAAAAGACATTTTTCAAGGATGAAACATGTAAAATTTCATTACAGATCAGCTAACAGATGAATATTTGCAATTGATTTTGATGATAGGGAGCATTAACTTTGAACTCCAGTTAAGTGAAATGCTAGATGCCCCCAAAAGGATTCAATTCTTTTAATTAGGAGACTAGTATTACAAAAATTGTACTCAAATACTTATCATTATTATTATATTTTGAGTTTCATCAATAAAAATTATGGAAATTTGTTCTCTCCTGCTAATTGTGTCTATAATATCCTCAATTTTGCCTTTTGGCTTACAATATTTTACTATATGGCCCTTTACAGAAAAAGTTTGCCAACTCCTGTTCTCTCTTGTAAAAGTCTTTTTGGATCTCTTGGCCTAGTAATCAACAAATCAGTAAATCAGCAATTTACTCCCGGGCCAACAAGTGGGAACAATAGCAGATGACTGTTGCTGTTTTTCCTTTAATCAAACTGCCATCACTCTTCAGTCTCCCAGTGTGCTAAGTATGAGGAAGGTAGGGTTGTGGTCTTGACTCCTCACAATGATACAACCACAGTGGTATTGGTGAGCACTGGTTAAACTTCCTTTTGTGGATATTTTTGCATTCCTTTGAGGGGTTCCTTAGTTCAATTGGATGCAGAGATGATGTGATTTGTGTCTGTTTTTTTTGAGAAAGTGTCAATACTTGTGTCTGTGTAGCTTGGTTTGTGTTGGGGTAACTTCAGCTAGATCAATTTGGCTAGCATGGAGTCTTACGGGGAGGTAGTAGCAGGTGTTCAGCCAGGACATGCAGGATGGAGACAAATTAGGAGGGGTGTTGAATTCCAGGGTAGAGTATGGACTTTACTCAAGAGTTTTGAGTAGAAGGATGACATGATTACAACTGTGCTTTAGGAAGATTCCTCTAGGAGTGGTATGCAGGGTGGTTTAGAAAGGAAAGAGACATGGGACAGAGAATAGGGAGACCTACCCCACTGGTCCAGGCCCTGAAATCAGGTGATGGCAGAGAAATAAGGCAAGATAGACAGGGGAGATATTGAGTAGATAGACTTAATAAGGCTCTGTGATCAGTTGCATGTAGAAGGACCAGGGAAAAGGGGAAGCCAAAGATGAAACTAAATTTTTAAGCCTGAGGGACCATGTGGATGTTGGTGGTGTTAGACACAATAGGAAATATAGAAAAGATAACAGGTTTTGGAGGGAAGGTAATTGTGATTGCTGGGACACAATCTTTGAGAATGGAGAAGTTACTGCAATGCATGTCTGGATGCTTAAAAAAGGAAAAGAAGGGAGACTACAAACTGTAAGTCAATGACTTAAATTGACTTAAATTACTTAGAAAATTCTAAAATATTTTATTGAAGAAATGGGGCTCTGATTGTTTGGGAAAGGAAGCAAAGAGCCAATGTAGCTTTATCAGTAACAGGTCCATCCCCAAAGATCTGAATTTGTGATTTTCTCCAGCACTGTTAGGCAGATCGGAATGTTAGAAACAATATTAAAAATATCCTCAGATGTTAGGAGGATAAGCATATTAACAGATACACTTTAATTAATAAGAAGAAGTTTGGCGTATGGCCACAGAACCAGGAGTCAGAAGATTCCAGTTGGACAGAGAGATTTCCAGGAGCCAAGATGGTGGAGTAAGCATATTCACCTCCAAATAACCATAAAATAGAGCCTCCAACAAATCCTGGAACAGTAGAACCAGCTAAAAGACAGGGTGAAACAATCATTTAGCCCAAGAAACTTGGAAGGTTGACAAGAAAAGGCCTGTCTCACTTGGATAAAAGGGGAGTGTAGTCCAGGACAGGAAGCATCCCAGCAAGCCCCACATCAGCAAACTAGTGGGAGATCCTGAGCCCCAGGGTGGTAATTTAAGCAGCAGGCAAACACCAATACCAGGCCCCCCACATGCCTTAGCATAGCCAGAAGAATGGGCAGACTCCAGCTCCAAGAACCACAGCGTGCTTCAGTGTAGCCCAGGCAAACAGGAATCCTCTAGTGGCCAGACCACAATGTGTATCAGTGTAGCCACGGGGAAACAAAGAAACACCCCATCAGCCTCAGCCCATGCCAGACACCAGCACTAGGATCCCAACTCAGCACCAAGGAAGCTGCCAGACCCCCACAAGCCACCCCCTCAGCACAGCACCAGACACAAGGGCCTCAGGGCAACATCACTAGGTAGACAGCCCAGTCCTGTGGCCCCTGGCACAAGAAGCCTGAGATAGTGCCCCTTCCACCCTGGGAACAGAGCTCAAATTTAAAAGAAAGTAAAAAGGCCAAAAAAGATGAGCAAAAAACAACAAGAAAGAAGACTCCAGGTGTAGTTTTAAATCTGTTACTTCATGTATGTACTGCAGTAGGTCACAACCTCATTAGCCTCAGTTTCTTCATCTATAAAATGGAGCTAATGATATTTGTACTACTTAATTTGTAGGGCTATAAGGATCAAAAATGATGTCTGTAAGATATTTTGTAACCATGAAGCACTATAGTAACATAAGCTACTTTTGGTATTACTCAGAAAGAAATGAAACCAGGGAAGGTACTATTTTGTGGAATTGTTAAACTAAAATGCATTTTTAAAAGTTCTGTCTTATAAAACTAAGTGAGTAATAAAATGACTGTGTTGGCAATATAATTTCTGATAGGACTATTTATTATTCATGGTCCCGATCTATGATTTCATTAGTTACTTGGGGCTCCCAGTGTTGAAACAACCACTCCAGCTGCAGGACAACTCTCCTTAAAACTTGTTGTCTTACAGAATCCCCGTGGGTCCTGAGAGATTAAATATCTTTTCCATGGTTATACAGCAAATATGTCTCATGTTGGACTTGAACTCAGTTCTCCCCAACTCCAAGGTCAGCCCTCTCCCTACCATGCCATGCTATCTTTCATTTTTGATGAATACTAGAAAACCAATAATACATGAACAACCTTGATAATTGAATACATTTGATATTCCTACAACTTTAAGTGGGCTGGACATAGTAGTAAGCAATGTTTTGTTTAGTCGTTTCATTCATGCCTAATTCTTTGTGACCCCATTTGGGGTCTTCTTGGCAGAGATACTAGAATGCCTTTGCCATTTCCTTCTGCAGCTCATTTGACAGATGAGGAAACTGAGGCAAACCAGGTTAAGTGACTTGCCCAGGGTCACATAGCTAGTAAGTGACTCAGTCCAGATTTGAACTAAGGAAGGTGAGTCTTCCTGACTCCAGGCACAGTGGGCTATCTACTGTGCCACCTAGCTGCCCCAATAGTAAGTAAATTTACATTTAAAAGTGAAGTACTAGGTAAATCTCCCCTGTTGCTTAAAAGAACATTTAGGATCGAAGGTCATCACTGAATTTTCAAACCTGGTCCAACACTGACTGAGCCCTAATGATAAAATCTTTAAACTCAGACTTCAGTCTTTCCTGCCCCACTTCTAAGGGCTCCCAAAGAGTACCAGTACAGAAGAGTCTTTCTTTTCTGGAATTCTGAATCTTTACTTGGATGATGTGATGAGTTAATGCGATCACAACCAAGGAGAAGTTCTTTTCTTAGGACCTGATATCTTCACATAGTCTGTCACTCTTTAAATGTCATTGACCAGACACATTTGCTAGTATGGGGCAGCTAGGTGGTACAGTGGATGAAGTGTGGGGCCTGGAGTTGGGAAGATCTGAGTTCAAATTTGGAGAAAGGCTCATCTTCCTGAGTTCAAATCTGGCCTCAGACACTAGCTGAGGGTCTCATGAGTACTCATGAGCACATTAAGTGACTTTGGGCAAGTCACTTTACCCTGTTTGCTTCCATTTTCTCATCTGGGGAAGTAAACAGTAAACTCCATATCTTTGCCAAAAACAAACAAACAAACAAAAAACAATCAAAAAACCCAAATGGGGTCTTGAAGAATTAGACATGACTGAACAACAACAATAAAAACCTTCCCCATTAGTACGTAACAGATCCTGGAACAAATCAATTGTTTGCTTTCTTTTATTCACCATGATTATCGGTCAGTTGTTAACTTTTTAACAAGCAAGGAAAAGAATACTGAGGTTTCCCCCACATGGTACTCAACACATTTTCTTTTTTTACAATAATTCATAATTTAAAGAGATTTTCAAGCTAAACACTGAATAGTTGAAGACCTCAATTTTTCTAATTAGCAGAGATATTAGTCACTAGTAGATTTGTTAGTGACAGAGGTGACAAAGTCATCTCCCTTTGAAGAACTACAGTAAAAAATAATAATAGCATGACAGATTTTGAACTACAATAATAATAATAATAATAGTTAACATTTATGTAAAGCTTATAATTTGCAAAACACTTTATGTTAACTCATTTGATCTTCACAACAACCCTGTGAAGTAAATGCTACTATTTTCTCCAGGATAATATTATCCTCAGGATGTAATTATCCTCAAGAAACTGAGGTGCAGAGAAGTTAAAGTGACTCGTAGAGGGTGACATAGACTACAGGAACTAAGAGAAAGGAGAAATACTCATGAGAAATGGGGTGAAATTTAGGAAACTATTTGTAAAACTTTTCAAATGATAACACCCCATCAGGAGTTAACATGGGAAATATTATACAAGAATAACTGACGGGAATAAAAGATGAACAAACTAGGACATGTCACATTGTACTTTAATTTTTCTTGTCAGCTCTGTCAAGAAAACATGTAACTTCTGTAACCTGTAACCCTTCCATTCTATTTAGGCTAGTGCAAAGAACACAATAAGCACTGCGTGAGTAGAAGATGGCACCATTGTTTTACACAATTGGAAAACTGGATGGAAGGAATTCAGAAAAAAAGTGAATGGCTATATTTGTCACATTTAATTTTTCTTCATGAGATGACAACTATTATTCTAGCACTGATATTCTTCCAGTGATAGCATGGCTATAGGCCATGATATACCTCAATCTCCCCAAATTCAAAGTTGAGGAACACTCAAAGGGCAATGAAGACATGCATGGTGGGTGCAACTAGGTTATATAAATAATGATGATGGCTAACATTTATATAGAACTGATTATGTGGTAGGCACTGTTCTAAGTACTTTACAATTATTATCTCATTTGATCAGATAAGGAATTGTAGAAAAGTAGTATAAAGGATATCATTAGAGAAAGTATGAAACAAAGAAAAGATCTGCTGGTCATCTAGGAAGAATGAGGGGCCAACCAATGGACAGTTCATCTGCTCCACTAGGAGTGTAATGTCAAAAGAATTCAGTGAAGGTCTCAAGTATGTTTATGAATAATTTATGGGAAAATACAGATCAGAGTTACATAGGAAGGGTTGATGGGTTACCGTCTGCACAATGAGCCCACTGATGAAATCACAGATCTACTGGAGTATGGGAGTGAGGGAACCAGTTGGGTACACACAAGTAGCCACCAAAATGATTCACTAATATCTTATAGAATGGAACAAGGTGGACTCATGAATACAGATTGGTGTAGAAGAGGAAGAGATGAGTTTTATTTGCATATGGGTAATGGATTAAATCACATAGGATGGAACTATAATGAGGCAAAAGAGGAAAAGAAATAAGTCCCAGAAGAGAGCTGTAGCCAAATTTCCTTTTATCTGTGACATATCACAGGAAGATGTATCTACATAGGATGTGTTGCACAAAGAGTCTGAGATAAAGAAGAAAATGATCTTGTCTTAGATATTAGATCAAGATTTGATGAATAAGTGATGATAAACAACAAGCCACACTGAAAGCTAGAAGGAGAGAGAAACTCCTTGGCCATGTGCCCAGTGGGGACACGCTGGGCAGCAGGTGTTAGAGACACTGTGGTGAGTGAGGTCGTGTTCAGCAGAGACTACATATTAATTATTTTATTTTATTTTATTTTATTTTTTTAGGCAATTGGGGTTAAGTGACTTGCCCAGGGTCACACAGCTAGTAAGTGTCAAGTGTTTGGTCTGAGGTCAGATTTGAACTCAGGTCCTCCTGACTTCAGGGCCAGTGCTCTATCCACTGCGCCACCTAGCTGCCCCAGAGACTGCATATCTAGCGGAAACCATGTGTCTCATGGAAAAATCACTTGGTAGAGGTTATGCATCCAGTGTCCACTTGAGACAATGTGGCCAGCAGAGCAATGTCTGGCAAAGGCTGTGGTATCCAGCCCAGGCAGCACAGCCAATGGAAATCAGTGGGAGACAAGCCTGGCAACAGATGCATGATGACATTACTAGAAGACATCAGTATCAGACTAGAAGGTCCTGCGGTATCAAAGTTATGAGCTGCTCCTCCACAATGCACCTTGGCTACCTGTGCGCACATTATGTGTGCTTTTCCATATATGCAGCCTGGCAAACACATGTTCCCTGTGGGTACCCTTCCACATATGTTTCCTATGTGTGTCAACTAATCCCGATGAGGTTTGGGGTGATGGGAACCCTGAGGATGCCAGGGTGGTGTGCCTGGAATGAATTCACACACTTAAGCCATCTCTTAGTCAAGTGGCAAAGTTTATTGTAATGCTCAGAGAAGCCAGTGAAGTTGCTAAGGAACCTGCAAGCCAGTGAGGATGATGCTGGGTCTTATATGGAAAAGGGACAGGGAAAAAGGATATCAAGGATACTAATTAGGTAATCTGGAGACTTCAAAGGAATATGCCAGGGGTCCAGGTGCCTTGAGAGAAGCCGTCTGTAATCTATGGATGGGGAAATTCAGAGTCTGCAGAAATAACTCTATTGATACCAGACATTGAGAGAGAAAAGACAGTTTTTGTTTAGTTGCCAGAGGCATGGTCCTTGGGAATCTGGTGCCAGGGAGAGACCTTGGGTCAGCATCCCTGAGTCTGTTTTGATAAAGGAATTACAGGGTCATGTGTTCTGTAACAAGGGAAAATTTTCTCACAGGGGCCTACTGAGATACTGGGTGGCTTCCAGAGACATGAACTTAGGGCTGGGGCCTGAGCCCAACCACCCCATCATTCCCACTGATGGTGTGCGTATAAGTGAGAGAGTATGTCATGTATTTATTTTTTTCCTAATATATTTTTATTTCATTAAATATTTCTCAATTACATGTAAAAAATTTAACATTTAAAAAAACTTTTGAGTACCAAATTTCTTCCTCCTTTCTCCTTGAGAAGGCAAGCAATTTGATATAGATTATACATGTGTAGTCGTGCAAAACACTTCCATATTAGCCATGCTATTAAAGAAAACACAGACTCCTTCCCTCCCTCGCCCCCGCAAAAAACAAAAAAGATAGTAAAAAAAAGTATACTTTGATCTGCTTTCAGACTTCATCAGTTCTTTCTCTGGATGCAGATAGCATTTTTTTATCATGAGACCTTCAGAATTGTCTTGAATCATTGTATTATTGAGAATAGCTAAGTCATTCATGGTTGATCATCATACAATATTGCAGTTATGATGTTTTCCTGGTTCTGCTCATTTTACTTTGCATCAGTTCATATAAATCTTTTCAGGTTTTTCTGAAACCATCCTGCTCATCATTTCTTATCACTAGCACAACAGTATTTCATCACACCACGTATTTATGAAGGAAATTTTTTATTGCTACTTTTATTACCATTCTATTTCATTGAATGTTCTGTGCCTGAGTCTACTAGCTGACAATTAAAGATAAATGCGTTAATAAGTGCTCATGAACTATGATTTTTAACAGATGCAGTCCTTCAGAATATCTTGAACCTGGGAGTGAGATTCTCTGGGAAACACTCTCTCTGAATTGGGGGTCGGGTGCTCTCAGATTCTATAGACCATTAGCAATCATTTACCTGACTAAGCTGGTACCAAATTTCATGTCTCAGTGGTCAAGTAATTAATAATAGCAATAGTATCCAGCAGATGAGTGGTTTAAGGTTTGCAAAACACCTTATGGACATTCTCTAATTTTGCCTTACAACAATTAATCTTTGTTGATGGTGATAGATTAATAAGTACTGAAAAACTCTGGCAATATTGATCACAGACTAATGAAATTTAAGATTCTGAAGTGAGAAAGGAAGGAAAGAGCTAAACATCAAGAAAGTTCATTTCAAAGAGGTCAATTCTAATAACCTCAAGAAAGTCAATGAAAACTTATTTTGGGAAGGAGATTAGGCATCTCAACCAACCATTCAATTCAATAAACCTTTATTAAATGCCTTCTTAAAATGCAAGGCATTGCAGTCTATGCTGAGGATAAAAAGAAGATAGAATTTCTGCCCTCATGTTGCTTATAATATAATAAATTTTAAAAAAGGAAACTAGGAAAGGTGAACATTTCTTTAGTCTTAACACTAAAGGAAGGAAGGAAACATGCATTTGTTAAGCACCTACCATGATCCAGATACTGTGCTAAGACTTTACAAATATTTCTTCTGATCCTTATAACAACCCTGGGAGGCACAGGCTATTATCATCCTGCTTTTACAGTTGAGGAAACTGAGGCAGGTAGAGAGGTTAAATGACTTGCCTAGGGTCACATAGCAAATAAGTGTATGAGGCCAGATCTGAAATCAGGTTTTCCTAACTCTGTTTCCCAGGTTGCCTCAAGGGAGAAAAAACAAACGAACAAAAAAACTTATTCCTTTGGAAAAGATGAGTGACCTACCTAGATTGCATAAATATCAGAATTACTAATCAGAAAATCAAAAAACCGAAAATTATAAAGAAGTCACTGTGAGACAGTGTGCAAAACTCAAGACTTTTTTTTAAAAGCAGAAGCAAAACTGAAAAATGTTTTTGGAATAAATAGTTTTGATAAATCTAAAAGAAAAACTACCTTTGGTTATAAAAGTTCTTTAGGAGTTCTTTTTTAAAAAAAAAAAAAACCTTCGTCATAAAGGATGAGATGTGGTCAGACTGGGGCAGGCTTTGCCTTGGATTATAAATAAGGAAGCCCCACTAGGCCAGCATCACAGGATTCTCATTATTGGCCATTTCATTGCCTAACACTTGTGATGGGAATGCCAGGAAGCCTCTCATGTCCACACATTTTATTCTAAATTCTAACCCAAACACAATTCCTTTATCATCTACTATTGGCACTTGAGTTCATTTCCACTCCACCTGGGTAGGGCTGTCAAATAGATCATACTCTTCCATTATTGTTAGGCTTTCATGTGTTTGATGATAATGGTTTAGTAATTTAGAAATATGCCACCCTACATACAAATATAATGTGTATTAACGTTCCACTTTCACCCCTTCACCTCAGCTCACTAGCATAAGGCTCACTGCATTTCTGCAGGGCACCTAGCAGAAGTAGGGCTGCAAAGAAAATGTAAGAAAACAATTTCTGCTCCACTTACTGATTTTGCCAATTCGAACTCTCCAGCTGCATGATACGCTAAACCTAAAGCAAAGGCAGCTTCTCCTTCCATCTTTTTGTCACCCCCTAAAAAGAAAATATAGAAAATTAGCATGTGATCCAAAGAAATGGTTAAAGTAGTAAAAGTAATGAAAGCCACATTTATATCATAGCTTTTATGAGACAATATTTGTAATGTGCTTAAAACAGTGCCTGGCACATAGCAGGCACTATGTAACTACAGAAATATTAGCTAGTATTAATAAATAAATAATTATTATTATTCCTTTCTCTCATAAAGTTTCTTAATCTGGGATCTATAAACTGATTATTTTTTTAAATTATTATTCATTTTTAACATTCTTTAAAAAATTTTTGAGTTCCAAATTGTTTCCTTATTTCTAGCATCTCCCTTATTTGTAGAGAAGGCAAGCAATATGATATTAATTATACTTGTGAAATTATGTGAAACACAATCCATATTAGCCACATCACCAAAAAAAAAACAAGAAAAATAAAGAAAGTTTAAAAATTATGCTTCAATCTGCACTCAGAGTTCATCAGTTGTCTCTCTGCAGGTAGATAGCATTTTTCATCATGAGTTCTTCAGAACTGTATGAATAATTTTAAAAAATAGTTTGAGAACTTTATTTCAATATAATTGGTTTCCTTTTGAATCCTATATATTTTATTTTGTACATTTAAAAATAGTATTTTGAGAAGCGGCCCATAGGCTTCACCAGGCTGTCAAAGGAGGCCATTGTACAAAAAAGGTTAAAAGGTTCCATAACTTTACAGCTTATATAGAACTTTCCTCACAACAATCCTAGAAGGCAGACAGTATGAATATTACTACCCCCCCCATTTTATAGATTAAGACACTAAGGTTCATAGAAGGACCTTGCCTACACTCTTGTGACCATTATTATTATTGTTATTATTATTAGACAAAATGAATGTATTCTTCAAAGAAATGATATGAACACAATAGACTTTGTGATTGTTGTTTTCAAATGCAGTAGAATTTAGAGGCAGCAAGGTGGTAACTGAAGTCGGTAAGACCTATGTTCAAATATATCCTGAAACATGCACTAGCTGAGTGTGACCCTGGCAAGTCATTTAACAATTAATCAATAGTAATTAATAACATTAAGTGCCTATTTGGTGCCAAGCAGGGCAGCTAGGTGTGGCAGTGGATAGAGTTCCAGTCCTGGAGTCAGGACAACTTGAGTTCAGATCTGAGATACTTACTATCTGTGTTACCCAGGTCAAGTCTTTTAATCCTGTTTGCCTTAGTTTCCCCATCTGTAAAATGGACTGGAGAAGATAATGGCAAACCACTCCAGTATCTTTGCCAAGAAAACCTTAAATGAGGTCACAAAGTCAGACACGATTGAACACCACCAGCACCAACAAGGAATAATTAGCAAAGTTGATATCCATTTGCTTATATTCTGCTCAAAAAGGAACAGTTTCAGTAAAGCTTAATATGCTACCATCAGAAGTGTTAGCACAGGAAGTGATGGCTAGCTTTTCTTCCTATAATGAAATTCTATACATTTTCACGTAAAGTCAAAACACAATTTCATTTGTTGTTGGCCCTTTAACATCTGTCACTGAGGTAGATTCCTCATTTAAACAAAGGGCTTCCCCCACTGTATTTAAAATGGATAATCCATGAATGAGCTAATCATTCTTATCCACAACCAACACTCAATGAGTGGTGTTTAGTCATGATGTCCATTATATAGAAGACTGAAAACTTCACCCGCACCAAAATTCACTTACATCATCTTTCAGTGTACAGGGAAAAAAAAGAAAGAAATTCTTCACTGGTCTTTGGCTTAGTGTTTCAGATCTGAGTGCATTACACCTGGGAAAACTTCAAATGTGGGGATGATGGATATGGATTTCAGAGTCTATTTACACATACATAGAATCAAAGTCTTTTAATTACTTTAATTCCCCTGAAACCAAAATCTTTGGAAAAGAGAAGCAATGCTGTACTGTTGGTTCAAATAATGAATGGTAAAGCTAAAAACGGAATTTAACTTATCCATTGTTTTGTTGCTCTATTAGGTCTTGCGATTAAGTTTTGGCTATTTCTGCTATCATATTCAGGATCCATTTACAAGTAAGTGCTAAGCACTCTGAAACAAAAAGATCTCTGTTTTAAAAAGGTTGAAGTGAAAAGGAGAACCTTTTGGAATTTTTCTTAGGTTCATAAACTTAGAGCTGGAAGGGACCTTAGAGGTCATGTGGACTGGTTCCACCATTTTGTAACAGAGGAAACTGAGGTCCAGATGGGTTAAATGCCTTGCACAGGGTTACAGAGGCAAATAAAAGAGCCAGGATTTGAAAATAGTTTCTCTGACTGCAAATCCAGCATTTTTTCTACACTTATGGATTGGACCAATAATTTTTAAAGTATACCTCCTCATAGATAAAAATGGTCCAGTGGATAGAGCTCGAGGCCTGGAATCAGCAAGACCTAAGTTCAAATCCAGCCTCAGACACTTAAGATCTGTATGACTCTGGGCAAGTCACTTCATGCAGTATGCCTCAGTTTCCTCATCTGAAAAATGAGCTGGAGAAGGAAATCGCCAACCACTCCAGTATCTTTGCCAAGAAAACCCCAAATGGGGTCATGAAGAGTCGGACATGACTGAAATTACTGAACAATATCAACAAAAGCAGATTAAAAGGTCTGAAGAATTTCAATCAATAAGCTTCCTCTAAGTTAAGTCCCTAGTACTGAGCATGTTCATCAGGAAACCACAGATTGGAGCTCAAAAAGGAATGGTGTCATCACCTTCAAAAAAGGGATTTGCTCTAGTGACTTAAAATTAATATATAATCAAATACATAAAGCAAACCTAACAATGTTTCATATTTCATAAACTGTATCACTAATAATGTACAAATAATCTGATCTCGAAAGCTAATTCTTGGGAGTAAATTTGTTCCTATTGTCTTCCTCCAGGAGGAAAAAATAAAGGTATTCCCCCCCTTCACAGGATGATAAGATTATAGATTGAGAGATGGAAGATCCCTTAAATGATTCCATTCTCCTGACTTTACAGATGACGAACCTAAAGCACAGAGAAAGGTCCCATAACTATGAAGCATCTGAGGTAGAATGCAAACCTAGGTCTTCCTGGTTCCAGTTTCAGCACTTTATCCACTACATCACATTGCCTCAGACTCAAAATTCGAGTTTGGCCTCTTAGATAAACATCTGGAGTTGTTTATGAGTTATCTATAAAAATGTGATCCTATCAAATGATATAACATGGACAGTCCAGAATTCAATGAAGTCTTAAATATTTTACTATACTAATAATTCATGTTCACAAAACACAGTCATATTAACTTTCACTTGATCACTGCAAACTCCCCCAAGAAGTGCTGTTGTTCAGTCATTTTTCAGTCACATCTGACTCTTTGTGATCCTATCTGGGGTTTTCTTGGCAGAGATACTGGAGTAGTTTGCCATTTGCTTCAGCTCATTTTACAGATGGGGAAACCAAAGCAAACAGGGTTAAGTGACTTGCCCAGGGTCACACAGCTAGTAAGTGTCTGAGGCCAGATTTGAACTCAAGAAGACTCATCTTCCAGATTCCAGGCCAGGCACTCTATCCACTTTACCACCTAGCTGCACCGTTTTCCCCAGGAGTAAGCAGGTCAGATGTTATGCTCACCATTTTAGTGGTAAGGAAAATTAGGCTCAGAATCAGAACTTTAACTAGCAAATTTGACACCAAGGGCAAGCAGCATTATCAACTGTTAAAGAAAAATTCAATTGCTGCTCTTGTTGTTTTCAGGGGTGAGAGTGGAGAAGAGACCAGGAACATGATACTCATGGAGGGAGAGACCTTGGGATACCAACCCCTTCCAACGGGGTGATCACCAAAGTCAGGACGAGGAAAAAGAGGAAAGTTTGTACCCCTTTTGCTCCATCTCAGAGATGATTATTATTTTTTTAGAGTCATTTTTTTACAGGAATTTAGAGGGGTTTGGGGGAGAGCTCAAGCAAGTCACTGCTTTTACTCTACCATCTTGGCTCTGACTCAATGCTTCTCTATTATTGACTGACTCTAGGTTATCATAACTTGTGAGGATTACAGGATATAAAGCTGGAAGCAAATTCTGAGAATTTTTCATCTGACCCCTTGCACTTTTACAGTTGAGAATATGAAGGCTCAGAAGGGTGGTGACTTGCCCCAAGGTCAGATAGCTGATAAGCTGAAGAACAGGGATCTGAACCCAGTACTTCTCACTCTAATGCTAATGTTTTTTTTCTCTTATAACACACTCCCTTATTTGAATTTCATGAATTAATATATCATATAAATCTGTTCTTGGGCTTCTGTCTTTATATTATATGTATATAAAATGTCAACCTTCATAGAACTACTTTTTATGCTGTTTGTCTTAAATTTATAGGTAATACTCAGATAAATTTACCTATTTTACTGAAAAGATCACTGAGTTCCCTGTAACAACTGAACCTCAGTTTCTTTCCTTTTTATAATGCCCTGATGCTTATGTACAATGAAAGCATATAACCTCAGGGGAAAAAAGTCTTAACTGCCATAAATGACCCTAACTTCTGATTACCAGCCCCTTGTTTTACAACGTTGTTCCCAGAAGATGGCATTTTTGGAGATAAAGCTTTCAAGAAACTAATGGATTCCTTGTGGTCAGCAAGAAGGCACTTTGGTTTTATAGTGAAATTTGGAAGTATATTGATGGCATTTGTCTTTGAATTTCATTGGAAATAATCACCCAGTCAAACACTTGACAATTTTTACTTTGCTCCTGGGAAAGCCCAGAATGGTGCATTAATGGAAGGAAAGTATATATATTTTTTCCCACCTACCTTCTTTGGCTTTTGCACAAGCTTTCAGTAGAGTCTTGATAGCATGTTTGTATTGTTTGTCATTCAGCATTCTTTCTGCTAGCATCGTGTAGATCCTCCGGAGATTTTCACAGGCCGTGGAGTGGAGATTGTGGCCGCTCAAGTCTTGCCATAACCGTCCCTCTGTCATTTCATGGAAGGTTTCATAACGCTCAGCAGCTTCTTCAAGATGACCTGAAGAACGAAAGTCATTCATAAATACAAACTGGGCAGAGCCTACCCTGCTTAAAATTTTGTGTATGTGTGCAGGCCAGAGGATACAGAATTACTGAGGTTGTGGTGATGAAGAACGTGGAAGGGCTGGCAGGTGAAGCAAGATGGCTAAGGATTTTGGATACCTATGAGTGGGATTGTTTAAAGGGTGACAGCTGGGAAGGAAGGCCAACCCAACAGGACCTTGAATTCAGCCTTGTCTTTTGCTAGACTCATGGGCAGTCACCTCTGAGAGATTTACTTTGGCAAGTATGACTTGAGATGGATCAGTTATCTTTGGGGGCCAGTTTGAGGGTCCTGCCATTTTGTATTGATCATCATAATGAAACCAAATATCCATTTTCCAATTTTTAGTTTTTTTGATAAGGGACCAATTGATCATAAATTCCAAAACAACATTTCAAAGTACTTTACCACAAATCTGACTAAAGATTACTTCTAAGAAACAGTTTTATTCCCCATTCCATATTTGTGGAAATTGAGGGAAGCTTAACTGATTTGGCAGAAATGTGTAAAAATACAGCAAAGGAAAGCCAATACTTAATATTGCCTCAGGCCATTTCATTCCTTAAAAATGTTAAGTAAACTTGTTTTCTAGATTGGTCATTTACAACAGCACAAAACTAATTATATTTTACTCACACATCCATTACTTTGTGGAAATGAATAAAAAAATTGTGGTGGCCAATGAAATTTCCTAATTGGGATTCTCTAGGAAGCCATCCCTGAACCACAGGCAGCCCACATTTCTGATGCTGCCCACAAAAATTGCCCTTTCTTCCCCAAATTGAGTCACTTACAATGGACCAGGCTAGTACTATTATTTTCTTAAAGTATAATCATGCCTTCTGTTGTCAGAGGGTACAAAAATTTGGCTGAGTCTCCATGAAATCCTTTATCGTGGTTGGTAAAACCTGTCTAGATAGACCACATCTCATGTTCTCAGAAAAAAGTTACTATTTTATTCAGATAGTGGTCATGGAAATAGCTATGTCCTATTAAAATTTCCGTTTTATAAATTATGTCAAGATTACATGAATAGATATGAAAACCAACACAATGCAAAGATTATAACTTCTCCGTCTTTGTTTATAGTAACCACAAGGAGGTGGTGAAGGTGACAGAGGAGTCACTAAATTTTAGTAAATATTCCTGAAACTCCATAAAGCTGGGGCCCCTCATTCAATTTAATACAGTAACCTTAAGATTCAAGGTACCCCTCTGGAGAACATATTTACACATGATTCCTGATAATGCTTTATTTCATCCCATGGAAGCATCTCTCTTCCCAGGCCTTCATAGGCCTTGCCTGCCTAGTATACACAAACCTACTTTGAGCCAGTGGCTTAGTGGATAGAGCACCGGGCCTGGAGTTCATAATCCAGACTCAAACATTTCCCAGCTATGTGACCCTGGGCAAGTCACTTAACCTCTGATTGTGGGCCAAATGGGTCCACTAAATCCGCTGGAGAAGAAATGGCAAACTACTTCAGTATCTTTGCCAAGAAAACTCCAAATGGGCTCACAAAGCACTGGACATGACTGAAAGAACTGTACAACTGTCACCAGAGTAGAGCACCATAATTTAGAAGCCTGATCCAAGGATAATGATCAACTTGCATTAATATAGCACCCTAAAGATTACAAAGCACTTTGCTCACAACAACCCTGAGAGGTGAGTACTGCAAGTAAGATTATTATAACAGTTTTACAGCTGAGGACATTTGAGCTCATAGAGGTAAAGTAATTTAGCCAAGGTCCTACACTACAGTTAAGTGTCAAAACTTAGACTCAGTCAATTTTCTGATACCTTGACCAGCTTTCTTTCTACCACACAATGTTGTAGAAACCATGATAGAGAAGAAAACTTTACAATAATGAATCAGGAGTCAGAAGGCCTGAGTTCTAGTCCTGATTTTGCCACTGGATAAATATTAGACCTTGGGCAAGACACTATAGGTTTCTGAGTTTAATTTCCTCATCCGTAAAATGAAGGAGTTGATGAAATGTTTTCTAAGGCATTTATGATTTAATTTGATTCAGCTGTCAATTGGATCTTCCTAAAATGTAAGTCTAACCTTGCCACCTTAAATCCCCCATGCCCTTTCTTCCATTCAATCAATTCCAGTACCGTCTTGCTGCTTACAGGATAATAAAACATAACGTAAAAAATAATAAATAAAAACAAATAATAAAAATAATTTTAAAAATCCTCTGTTTGACTTGACCCCTTCCTACCTTTCCAGCCTTTTTAGATCCCCCCCCCAACCTCTTCCCCTTTGGTGTACTCTGCAATCCGGTGACACTGACCTCCTCCATGTTCCTTGCACAAGACACTTCATCTCCTGACTCTGGGCATTTTCTTTTCTTTCTTTCTTTTTTTTTTTTTTTAGGCAATTGGGGTTAAGTGACTTGCCCAGAGTCACACAGCTAGTAAGTGTCAAGTGTTTGGTCTGAGGCCGGTCCTCCTGACTTCAGGGCTGGTGCTCTATCCACTGCACCACCTAGCTGCCCCTATTCTGGGCGTTTTCACTGGCTGTCCCCCAGGCTCAGATTTCTCTCCTGCCTCATCTCTACCTCCTGGCTTCCCTAGCCTCCTTCAAGTCTCCGCTAAAATCCCACCTTCTGCAAAAAGCCTTCCCTGATCCCCTTTAATACTGATGCTTTCTCTCTGTTGATTATCTCTAAATTATCTTGCAAATAACTTATTTGTATGTAGTTGTTTGCATGTTGTCTCCCTGTTAGACTGGGAACTCCTTGAGGGCAGGAACTGTCTTTTGCCTTTCTTTGTATCCCCAGCACTCAGCACAGTGCCTGGCCCAAAGTAAATTCTTAATAAGTGCTAGTTGACTGATTAGTATTTTTTAAACATTTCACGATTGTAATAAGATCAGCATAGGTACACCAGTAGCTAATGCAACTTCCAGGGTAGATGTGGGTAGTAGAAATGGCACTCATGAATTAGGAGGAATAGAACTGGATTTGGAATGCTTTGGTTTGAATTCCACATCTGCTGCTTACTGCTTGGGCCATTACAGAAAAGAAGTGTTTCCTCTCTATGCCTCAGTTTCCTTAATTATAAAATGAGGGAATTAGATTAGATGATTTTCTAAGGCCCTGTCTAACTCTAATCCCCATTGTTCTAAGACCTCATCTTCTTCTAACTTGGCATCTTTACAAGTACAGGATAGTGCCTTGAACTGGGTGGCCAGATAAGGGGACCTACTCCTAGTTCTAAATTCCCTAATTTTTCTTGGCCTATTCTTTGTCTGTAACCACCATATCCATCGAATTTTCTCAGATTCCTCATAATCTTGGTTCTACTCTCCCTCTCTCCCCCCTTGATCATCTGTGACTATATCCTGACATTTTGTTTACTCCTCCCTTGTCGATTTCCTTTTTGCCCACTAATGCTAATCCTTAGGTGTTTCAGACCAGCTGTGAACTAAGGAATACAGATTTTCTGTTCCTTTAAGAAGCATAAATTCCATTTTGAAGAGTCCAGGGGCACAGAAAAGAGTCAGTAAATGGACTTGCAAAAACTTGGACCCTTTGGTTATAACCATACAATGAAATTGACTTTGACTGCAGAAGGTCTTGTCAGAATCCTAGGGTTAGATATTACAATGTGATAATATTTGTGAATAAAAAATTAAGCTATTTATCTGTTTTTTGTATGTTCGTTTTGCTTTGTTTTGTTTTGCCCAGATGTGATGTTATTTCATTGGTATTGGGAACTCATGATCTGGAAATTTACTTCATTAAATGTCAACTGTCAACTTGTCTTATAACTTACGGTCTTAGTTGCCTGGGGGGCATTAAGAGGTTATGATGTCTACAGGCATACATCTAGTATGTACCAGACATAGGATTTGAACCCAGATCTTCCTGACTTTAAGACCAGACTTAAATCCAGTCTGCCACAATACCTCAAATATCTACAGTACATAAAAAATCTAACAGATTTAATTCCCAGCAGTCTCTCTGATCATATTTGCCATTTCTTTTTCAAACAATAAACAATAAAATTTAAAATTAGAATTTTATGAATAAAAGCTTATGCTTTAAAGTATCACACAAACTATAGTGTTCTTATTTAAAGTTAAATCTAAATAAGATTATAACTTTAAATAAAATTAATTGAAAATTTGAAAAATTAGTGTAGCTACAAGGAGCTTGGCAAATGACCATTAATATGGTTGCCACCTTGTTAAGAAATATGTAGATGCAGATGTGAGGAATTAAATTCTATCTAATTTAGTTCAACAATGATCCATTAAGTGTCCAACAGGTACAGAACACTGTACCAGGTGCTATCGATACAAAGCCAAAAATAAAACAGCACCTTATGTTCTAATGTATAGCTCAAAGAAGAGAGATTTTTTTTTTTCCCATTGGTTTATTGATTCAGTTTGGTTACTTTTTACCATGTACCCTGCATAGGTCAATTTGTCAGTGAAAAAACCTTTAATGTATAAATAAGACACCAGGTAGGAGCCCAGGTCCTTGTCCTCATACACCAGAGTAACATGGATTAACTTGATTAGTTCTCCTTCCCTGGACATGTCTATTGTTGACTTCTTCTTTCATTAAGAAAGGACAGAGAAGCAAGAAGGTTATATCGGAAAATCAATGGCATAAAAGCAGAAAGAGAGAAAGCAGGTCAGGAAAGAGAACTCGGAAGTATTTCATGGATATGGAGAGATGAGTCTTCAGGGTGTTGCTTGAGGAAATAGGAACAAATCTCTCACAATCATTACTATGAATCTGAGGATCTCTCTCTCTTTATGTATGTATGTATGTATGTGTATATATATATGTATATGTATATATATATATATCATATATACATATACATATAATCCATCCACCTACTCACCCACACATCCATCTACCTATCTACCTACCTACCTACCTACCTACCTACCCATAGCAATGATATTTATTTATGTATTCATTTATGAAGATCTGAACTTGTGACTTCCTAGGTAGAGTGAACTCCTTCACCAGAGTACAGACTCCCTACACCAACGCAGATCAACAACTTGTTCCCAACTTTGAGTTTTAGAGAATTGCCCAGGGTACTGTGAAGCTGATTGTGCCCAAGGTAACATGGCCAGCAGATGTCAGAAGCAGAACCTGAAGCCAGGTAAGCCTTCCTAAATCCAAAAACAGAATTCTGCCCACCTGAGAGGCAACAATGCCTCTCAGCAAGGTGATTAAACAAGTGGTCTACAAAAAAAAAAGCACTATTGAATTATGCTAGAATACACTAGTAATATGCTAGAAACTCTTAAATTAAAATCTGGGAATTTCTCATCCATTCTTCCCAAGCTATACAGGGAAATGGCTTTTCCAGGAATAATTACAAAGTACTACAAAATCAAGCCAAAACTTTCCAGAACCCCCAGGATCTTCTTTAAATCTACTATCCATCTGTCTCAATATATATGTGAAGCAGGCTAATAAAACACACTTGAGGAGACATGTTGTGAGCAGTTATGTTCATAACGAGACAACATTCCCCTAACAAATGAAAATAGAATAAATCCTGGATATTTTTCTAATTGGATGGAGATGACATAAGGAGTAAGTTGGTATTTATAGTTCTTCACCTAAAGGAAAGTGCACTATTAAAATAAAACCACTACCGCAGAATTTCACTTTAACTGAAGCCCACACAAACGGAAACTCATCTATCTATTCATTTTATAAAAAAAAAGAAAGAAAACACAAATAAAAACACACGAGCCCCATAAACTAAAAAGCAGGACAGGAGGCTCCAACTCACACTACGGAGGGGAAATAAGATTCTCTCTGTCTGGGTATTATCTCAGACTAGTTCACTCCTTCTTCCTTTTCTCTATACAACAACATTGCTGAAAGTTTATAGATATTTGTTACATCACAGCAGATGTCTTGAACAAATATTAAGCAAAGGAGAATGTATATGATCTCCACCATTTTAGGTTTTTTTTTTAAAGTAGAAAGATTGACTAGATATTAACACAAATGGGTTTAAATGTGAAGCTGCCATAAAAGCGGGCTCATAAATGTAATTCTCCCAGCCGCTATTTTGATGCACATTTTTGATTCCATGAATATTTTATGAAATGGCCCAAACTAAAGCCATATAACATTCCTGCATTACTGATGCTTGCGCCCGTAAGCTACGAACATTAGAGGCATGATTGAGTGCATTAAAATGAACTCATTCAGCAGTGCATTGATTACTCGAAGGGAGAGGGAAAAAGGGGGGGAAGGGAATAGGGAGGGTGGGGAAGGAGGAGAAAAGATCCTCCTCTTCAACATAGAGCCCACATATCTGAAGTTTGCAACACAGAAATGAAGACAGAATTTGTGAAGGATACGCTATGATGCGCTATTCCATAAATAAAAAGCAGCTCTGCCTAGACCTGGCAGTAATTAGGGAAGGTGTTAATTATGTCCGAGGATTGCTTCTGGAATTGTTCAGGTAATTTAAAATGTCACCATCTCTAAGAGGCACTGAGTGATCTGTTCCATGCATCAGCAGTACTGAGAGCAGCTAATTATTGCCACTTACAGCCGGCTACTTGAACATTTGCCAGTTTAAAAAAAGAAAAAGAAAAAAGAATGCAGCAGGAACAGTTGTACAAAAAATAATTTGACAGGTCTATGAGGCACATTTCGTCAATGGTCATGGTATAAACAGCAAGTGCATTTAGCCCTAAATTGTGAACATTTGTGGAAGACTTTAGGGAAATATTCCACTTTAGTTTAAAACAACAACCTAAAGGAATAATAAAGCTTTATGTATATTATATTACATTTTAATCTAGAACTACTGGACATCTTTGGGAGTAAGTTATTATAATGTGCAATGTAGACATAAAATCTGCTAGAACCAATACTGAACAAGCACCAAAGAGAGAAAGATGTTATTGCCTTTTTGTTAAAAAAAAAAGTAATAATAATAATAAACAACAAAAACAAACAAACAAAAAACAATTTCTTTCTGTGCCTATTCAAAGGCTTGAACAATTTATATCGTCTTTTGGCTTTTATATTCAGTTATGAAAATGATCCCAGCACAGCTTGTGATGAAATCATTGGGGGTTTGTTACTCATTCCAAGGAGAGTCACCAGGTCCCAGGGATTGTAGCTTGTCGGGAGGGATTTACAGTGTCTCATAGCCTAATGCCAGACACTTCAAGACGACCAAGAAACAAAGCCTTTGATCTTTTCTCAGTGACCCAGCTAATCAATGGGGCAGAAAGGTGGCAGGCAACTTTGTGAAAAGTCTGGAAGAAAAGGAAAACAATCTTCTAAAAAGGATGCCTGGCTTCATTCTTTTCAGCCAATATGTTAAATGTCCTGGCAAGGAGGACACTTGAGAACCACTCAGAGTGGGGGAGGGGACTTGAATTAGGGAGTGGTAAGAGTCAGAGGAAGGCCTAGACAGAGATGCTATTGGTCCTGGTAATTCGATTCACTTCAACATTGTACTTCAATGTACTTCAACATTCCAATAGTGGTGATACCATATTAAAAAAATGTAAGTCTCTGCCCTCAAGGAGCTTACAATCTCCTGGGGCAATCCAACCATACATAGATACATCAGTATAAAGTATAGGTAAAGTGATTCAAAGTAATCTTAAGAAAGCATAATTACCGACTGTAGGGAGAAGACTGGGAAGATGCCAGAAGGCCTTCTGGAGGAAAGGCCACCTGAACTGCCTTTTGAACTAAGTGAGGGATTCTATGAAAGAGAAGTGAGGAGAGAGTGTAAATGGGGAACAACCAAAGTAAACAGGCATCCGGTGGAGAGTGTGATAAGGGGAAGAGCCCAAGTTAAGACATGGAGAAGGGAAATGGAACGTGTTTCTGTTAAGTTGGCTATCTCATATAAGAGTGTGTGGACGTTGGGAAAGGCTGCCTGGAGCTAGATTACACAGAAACTTTAAAGACCAAGCAGAGGGCTGTGCATTTTGTCCTAGAGGTAGTAAGAAGCCACTGAAGATTTTTGAGCAGGAAAAGAAGCATAGTGCTATCTGTGTCAATGTGGCGGCTGAGGACATGTTGGCAATACAGGGAGACATCTAAAAAATTTATCAGGGCCTAGAAAGAGTTTAAAGACTAACATATGAATATATTTTACGTGACTACACATGTATAACCTAGATCAAATTGCTTACCTTCTCAGTGAGGGGAGTGGGGAGGGAGGGAGAGAATTTGGAACTCAATTTTAAAAACAAATGTTGAAAATTGTTTTTAGGGGCAGGTAGGTGGCGCAGTGGATAGAGCACCGGCCCTGAAGTCAGGAGGACTTGAGTTCAAATCTGGCCTCAAACCAAACACTTGACACCAGCTGTGTGACCCTGGGCAAGTCACTTAACCCCAATTGCCTAAAAAAAATTGTTTTTACATGTAATTGGGGGAAAATAAAATACTAAATTAAAGAGTTTAAAGAAATAATTATCCATTGTATTGTCTACCTCAATTCAGAAAGTCTCATCTTCCTGAATTCAAATTCAGACAATTCTTAGATGTGTGACCCTGGGCAAGTCACTTAACCTTGTTTGCCTCAGTTACCTCATCTGTCAAATGAGCTAGAGAAAGAAATGGCAATACACTCCAGTATCTCTGCCAAGAAAACCCTTGATGGGGTCATGAAGAGTTGGACGTGACTGAAACAACTGAACAACAACAACAAATTGTTATTTAGAATCAGAAGGTTGAATTATGGTGCCTGGTGATGTAAATGTTTTTTTCCTCCATAAGGTAAGTCATTCTAGATCATCACAGTCAACAGATGCTTCAGGCAGATTATTTCCGTCTGAGTGTGACCCCTGATAAGGTGAAAGCCATTTGTCTGCTTTGGCCTTAAACGCTTATTATCTGATGTATTGAAATCAGTGGGGGGGTTGGGGGAGGCAGATCTAGGGGTTGGGAGCAGGCAGTGAGCCACTGTCATGTCGAATCAATACGGCAGTACCCTGATGGATACCGATTTCCTGAATGTGAGCATTCCCTCCAGTGATGTAGAGCCATATGATGGGGATAGCAGCATTACCCACCTCACAGGATGATTGTGAAGATCAAATGAGAAAATACATGTATATGCATATATATGTAAAATACATGCAAAACTCAGAGTGCTAAATAAATGTTAGCTGTCATTATGCAGTCATTGCATCTATGCCTGACCACCTGTGCAATTCCCAACTGTATCTTCCCATCCTCTCATCTATTAGTCGGGGGAGGTGGGGAGGATGGGGATGGCATGGTGTACTTTCCTCATCTGATGGATGGAATGTTGGACTTAGACTTGGACTTTAGCTCAAATCCACCTTCAGACACTAGTTATCTGCAGCTGTTTGACCATGACGAAGTCACTTAACCTTTGTCTCCCTTAGTTTGCTTATCTATAAAATGGGGATAATAATAGCACCTACCCCCCATGTTGTTGTGAGGATAAAATGAAGAAATATTTGAAAGGCATTGTGCAAACCTTAAAGTACCATATAAATGCTAGTTATTTATTATAATTATCATCATCATTATTATTTAACCTTGTATGGATACCAATGGATACCAAATCAAATCAAATTTAAAAAAAATTAGAATAAGGAATGCATCTTTGCCATTATAAGTTTTGTCAGGTTGAATATTTCCCTATTAGAAATAAATTATTATACTTTATTCCTTCCCACTATCCATGTTCTAATATAACATTCAGAAAGTGCTAAAGGGAGCAGAAGTCTAAGAAGTCAGAATTAGAGTGAACTTGGCCCTGACATGCTATCCACTCACACTGTATTACAACGAGGAAAATAAAGAACATTTCAAAACCATATAATGGTCTCATGCAAAGGTCTGAAGAAACCAATCACACCATCAGGCACCATAGTTCAACCTTGTAACTATAAATAACAATTTGTTGTTATTGTTGTCATTTTAGTTGCGTCCAACTCTTCACAATCCCATTTGGGGTTTTCTTGGCAAAGACACTAGCCATTTGCTATGTCTTTCTTTGGTTCACTTTACAAATGAGGAAACTGAGGAAAACAGAATTAAGTGACTTGCCCAGGGTCACACAGTTAGCTAGTAAGTGAACGATGCCAGTTCTGAAGGAAAACAAGCCTTTCTGACTTCAGGCCTGGCACTCTATCCACTGTGCCACCTAGCTGCCCACTAGCTGTCACTATCTCTCAAAATATCCATTCTGGGGAGACTGGAAAGACTTGAATTCAAATCCCCCACCTCAGATGCTTACATAGCTGACAATTCATTTAATCTCTCAGTTTCTTCATATGTAAAATGGGGATAATAAGCACCTACTTCCCAAAGTTGTTGAGAGGATAAAATGAGATGATGAATGTAAAGTAATTTGCAAACCTTAAAGTACTAAATAAATGTTAGCTATTATGATTAACATTATTATTATTACTACTAAGTCTGTGACTCTCCAATAACATGAATATGCTGTTTCACTCTTCTTTTCTCCCATTGTACCTGAGGCCTGCCATTTTGGATTGAATTAAAGATGACAGCTGGTGGCTCAGTGGATAGAGTACCAGGACTGGAGTCAGGTAGACCTGAGTTCAAATCCAGCCTCAGACACCAGCTATGTGACCCTGGGCAAGTCACTTTACCCTGTTTCCTCATCTGTAAAATGAGCTGGAGAAGGAAATGGCAAACCACGCCAGTATCTTTTCCAAAAAAAACCCAAACGGCATCATGAAGGGTCAGACACAACTGAAATGACTGAACAGCACCAACCAGATGTCAGCTTTCAGTTGGAAGGCTTCAAAAATTCCTGAACATAGGGGCAGCTAGGTGGCACAGTGGATAAAGCGCTGGCCCTGAAGTCAGGAGGACCTGAATTTGAATCCAGCCTCAGACCAAACACTTGACACTTTCTAGCTGTGTGACCGGGGGCAAGCCATTTAACCCCAACTGCCTACAAAAAAAAAAAAAAGGTATTACAAAAAATTCCTAAACATGATCGATTTCAAAAATCGAAAAACACTCATGAGCCAATTGGCAAGAAATCACACTATCTAACTGAAAAATCTTCCCAGTCATTAGTGTCACTGAGTAGGTATTTGGGGGAGGTGGTGTTTGTCAGAAGGGATAGAGGGCCTTCTCTCCACTTCGGGGAAACTAGGCCTCCAGAAAAGTTTATTCAGGGTGGCAAGAACTGTAGGCCGAGCTTCAACAATTCCAGACCTTGTAAGGCTTTGAAATAGAAAAACCCACTGCCGAGCAGGCAGCTCTGGATGTGGGACCGTTGTCTCAGTACTACTCGTTAAGCAGTAAATAATTAATATACCCTGAAAAAGACAGGTAAAATACAAGCAGCAATGTCAGTAACATTGACATGAAAGGGAAGAGAAGAAAATGAATAAAAAAAAAAGGGCAATGAAATAATTCATTTGAAGCTTTAATAAAGTTTCATTTGCAGTCTTGTTTAAAGATATATCAGACTTTAGGGATGTAACCTAATTACATTTTTATTCTGAGTTCTATTCAAAGATCTTGGACTTTGATTCTTTAACACAGATCAAACATGGTATAATTTTCTCATGGCTATCAATACTTTAAAAGGATCTCTTCATTAAATACTATACGGTCTCAGAAACATGTACATAGGGTTGATGAAGAATAAACTGATATGCCCCCAAAAGGTAACAATTAATTTATATTAGGATAGAAATGCTAATTCAATTAATTTTTCGAATTTTTTTTAGCTATCCACTGCATTTGTACTCCTGTATAAAAATGCCTCAATTTCTGATATTTGCATAATTAAATTTACCTTTAGAAATGGAAACAATACCACCCAACAGTTTTTTGTAGCAATTCTACAAAGTTATTTCAAATGATAAGCAAGTGCTGCAGTAAAACTCAAAGATAAGGAACAAAAGAGAATTCTTCCCTATCCAGAACACTGTGGTTATCAGTGTTTGTAGGAATGTAGTTACAAGATGAGTTTTTTATTAAATGCATTGACTAAGAAATTTGCATGTGAATGATATGCTTATTTTTCCAAACAGGCCCTATGAAAAGGTTTTTCCCTGGGAGGTATCTTAAGAGTGGAAATCTAGAAAATTTCTAAAAGTTGGCAAAAAGTAAACCAGTTTTGACACAGCAGATGGAGTTCTTTGGAGCTGGTGACTTGTGATCAAGGCCTATCTCTGACATAGACTAGAAATGCAACCCTGGGCAATCAATTAATCTCTCATCATCCTAGTAAATTCTCCATGACTATCAGCTGCTGAACAGTTGTTAACCTTCCTTGATAAAAAGAGGTTTCCTCACTGGGCATTCCAACGAGGACACCCAATGAAATTACAGGTCAAATCAAAATTCATCCTTCAAAACCAGTTTTAGGTTTTGTGTGTGTGTGTGTGTGTGTGTGTGTGTGTGTGTGTGTGTGTGTGTTTTGCTTTGTTTTGTTTTAAATCTATTAGAATAAACTTTGAGATTGCAAGATGACTTTATTATATCAAGAGGAGCCATACCTTGGGACTTAAAGATACCAACAGAAAACACATGAAGAGATTTGGATTATCCTTTCAATAACCCTTGGGAATTTCTGCTAGAGTTTTTAATCCAAAATATCCACAATGCCTATCACTGAATCTTTTCTTCCCCCCTGGGGTAAATACTTATTAAGATGTTCTTTATCAATTCAATTGTCATTTTCTCCTATAGAGCATTTTTCGTTGTTATAAATTTTAAAAGGGGGTGGCAATTTAAATTGAAAATACAAGTTATTTAAATAAAGGAAAACAATGCTAGGCTTGTTAAAAGCCTATTAAAAGACTTTTGCATGAATGACATAGTGAGATGCAGGCTCACTACTGTCTGTACATAAATAAGATTTAGCAGAGAGAAAGTGAAACACATTTAACAGAATGGAAATTTTCTGATATTGACTGCACACACTCCAAGAAAGAAATAATTTTTTTTACAAATGTTAATAAATCATAAACAGAAATACATATCAGACAAAGATATACAGGAAGATGCGCTCCCTGATCACACATCTTCTCTGCGGGTATGCCCTCCTCCACTGGCAGTGTGGAGAGCCTGTGGGAGAGTGTACCTCATGTTGCATGGGGGGATCTTGTCACTTTATTTGCTATGCTGTTTGATTAAATGTCCTTTGCTTTGAACTAATATGTCCTTTTGTTGGCTTGTAAAAGTAAATACATCAGTGGGGGCTTGTGAGCTCCGGTTTGGGAAGGGGTTGTTGCTAAGCACAGTATGCCTTGAACACGGGATAGTTTTTCAGGGGGTCCCTGTGAGTGTGGTCCCAGGAACTACAATATGATGTTATTTTCTACTCCAGTCTCCTTTATCTCTCACATGCAAATACTGCTGGTTCTTCTTTATAATTTCTTTTCAATTTACCCTTCCTTTCCATTTGCACAACTATCATCTGAGCTGGAGTCCTTAGCTCTCTCCTAATTGCTTCCCTTGTTTCCAATTTTTCTGTCCCTTTTCTAGTCTCTCCCCAGTCTGGGCTGGCTTCCAGAATTATTAACTTCTAAAAACTCTTTTTAAGTATTCATCATATCATGGAGTCAGAGGATCTGAATTCAAATTCAAGCTCAACCATTTATTATTCATTTGACTGTGCACAAATCCCTTAACCTCTCGGGGATCCCAATTTTCTCATCTATATAATGAAGGAATTGTATTGGAAGACCTATGAATTCCCTTTCTAGCTCTCATGATGGGATCAATCAAAACTCCTCAGACGACCCTTTTTTCCCCTGATATATTTGTGTTTCATCCTCCAATGAGATAATTATAACTCATGTTTATACATCTTTAGGGGTTAAAAGGCCCCTTACCGACAACTACCCCATGAGATAGCGCAAGACTCTCCATTTTACAGATGAGGAAACTGAGACACCCATTTTGTAAGTGACTTGTCCACAGCCATACATCTACAAAGTGTCAGAGGCAGGATTAGAATCCAGATCTCTCCATTCCAAGTCAGGACTCATTCCACTCACAGTCTGCTGAAGGAGGCAAAGACTGAGACCTTCTTTTATATACTCTAAAACACCTGGCACATACACAGAGGATCCTCAATAAATGCTTGTTCAATGATTATTATTTACACTAATGGATGAGGATAATGAGATAACAGAAAATGGATAGCAAAATTATAAGCAATTTTCTATCTTCTTAGATGCTCAACCATTTCTTATCCATAGTTTGGCTAGATGAAAAAAAGGTGAGTACATATAAAGGATTCAGTTTATCTAGTTTGACTGCTACTTGCTTCCACACTGCTTTTTTGTAGGCAAGGGAATTAATAAGGCCACGAGCAAGTCATTGGATCTCTTGTGAGTCTCAATGTTTTCACCAGCAAAATTGGAATAATGATATCTTTAGCATCTACCTCACAGGACTGTTGTTGTTTAGTCATTTCAGTCATGTCTGACTCTTTGTGATCCCATTTGGGGTTTTCTTGGCAAAAATGGTGGTTTGTTATTTCCATCTCCAGCTCATTTGACAGATGAAGAAACTGAGGTAAACAGAGTTAAGTGACTTGCCCAAGGTCACACAGCTATAAGTGTCTGAGGCCAGATTTGAACTCAGGAAGATGAGTCTTCCTGACTCCAGGCACTGTACCCTGTCCATAATTTTGCCCATATACGGCCAAAGATAGTGACATGTCTTCTGTTTGGAGGTTCTACCTCCACCACCTCTGACTTTGAGTGAGTGCTTATACATTTCTCACCCCATGGAACCCTTAAAGGAAATTACTGCTGATACTTACTTAACATGTCAAGGTTTTCAAAGCACTTTACCAACATTATCTCATTTGATCTTCCAGACCACCCTGGGAACTGGTTATTGTGGGTGACCATCCCCATTGTGTGGACAGATAAGTTAAGTAATTTGCCCAAAGTCATTCAGCTAATAAGTATCTAAGCCAAAATTCAGACACAGGTCTTCTGCCTCTAAGTGCAGAATTAAATAGAAAAAAGGGATGTTTAAAACATTTATCTAATTCAATACCCTAAAAAGATGAGAACATCTTCCCAATCAAGTTTTGAAAAACTAAGAGTTTTCAATGAAAGATTATTTGACAATTCAAAAGTTTCAGAGTTGGTTCTTGTTATCACATAAGAAGACAATTTTCTAGACAATCGCTGCCATAGTTACAAGTGAAGACATCAATTTGTAGTTTGCAATAGAGGAGTGGTTATTACAGGGTTTCATCAATATAGGTACACCCTGAAATGTTGCCCCAACCAACATGGCTCTACCTCACAAATCTGACTGGCTGAAAATAGAGACTTCCTGGAAATTTTAATACTATGGCTGATCAGAAAGGGGTTGCTGGTCACAGGCAATTTCTTGTGCATCATTTCCCTGCCCTGTCCAGATCACCTTTATAAGCTGTCTGGTTTACCAGTGTCCACAGGGCCTCGACAGAACTGAAGGGATCATGGTGTACAATTTAGCTGAAACAGCATAATTTTTGCCCCTGTCCTGTATGCTAGATAAAAACCCTTGGGTCTTCTCTAGAGCATAGAGTCAGGAATACTCATCTTCTTGAGTTCAAATCTGTTCTCAGACACTTACTAGCTGTATGACCCTGGGCAAGTTGCTTATGCCTCTTTGCCTCCTTTTTCTCATCTGTAAAATGAGCTGGAGAAGGAAACAGCAAACTACCTCTGTCTTTTTTCCAAGAAAACCCCAAATGGGGTCACAGAAAGATGGACACAGCTGAAACAACCGAATAACTGTGTCCAGGGTCCCAGAAAAGGACAACTGTGCAGAAGATATTATCATCATTCCAAAGACTTTCTATGCCCGTTTCTGATAGACCTAATTTAAGCTTTTATAGTGTGCATTTTGTCCTGCCCAGGAATGCACTGCCCAAATTATAATTCAATTCAACTCAGTTCAATAAGCATTAATTATCTACTATGTATGAAGTACTGTGAAAGAAACAAGCATTTATTAAGCGCCTACTATGTACCAGGCACTATATTAAGAACTTTACAAATAATTTCTCATTTGATCCTCACAATGATCCTGAGAGATAAGTGTTGTTGTTATCCTCATTTTACATTTGAGGAAACTGAGGCAGACAGAGGGTGAGTGATTTGCCCAGGTTCACATAGTAAGTATCTGAGGACAGATACAAAGACAAAAGGTGAAACAATCCCTGCCCTTGCGAAGCTTACACTCTAGGGATAAGGGATGTAGGGTAGGGGTGGGGGATAAAAAATAATTTAATGGAACTAAGTATCCTCTTAATTGGTCAGTTATATGGCACAGTGGATAGAGTACCAGGCCTGAAGTCAGGAAGACTCATCTTCCTGGGTTCAAATCCTGCCTCAGACACTTATCAGCTGTGTGACCTTAGGCAAGTCATTTAACTCTGTCTGCCTCAGTTTCCTCATCTGTAAAATGAGCTGGAGAAGGAAATGGCAAACAGTATCTTTGCTAAGAAAACTCCAAATGAGGTCATGAAGAGTCGGACATGACCGAAATGACAGAACTACAATAAAAACCCTCTTAATGTTATTCCACCTAACATTTGAGGCGGCTCTCATCTTCCATTGCCCACTGAGAGACAGTAGCACTTGTGTATGCATAGAAGGTGTTTTCCATGGCTTTATTTATTTTAGGTCTGGTCTAGTTTCCTTCAGGCCTTCGAACTGCTACTCAGTGATAATTTATAGGCCGGGTGAGTGTTGGAGAGAATGGGTATGTATGTGTTTCCCTCACCTCTATTCGTATAAATTATCCACGATGTTCACGGCAGCGGCAGGAGAGTTAGAAACGATGGTCTGCAAGGCATCCATTCAATCGTATGCAGATCATGTTCACCCTGGGAGCTGACAATAACCAGCTGATGTCCTAGTTAAATGATTTGTGAGGGTGCAGATAATTGGAAACTGTGATAAAGCTTTGAAGGGTTTTGAGCAGGTCAACACTTGCCTGGCTGATCAGGTTCTACACACCGCTGAAATGTCAATGAAGGGAAAAGGCATGAAAGGCTTAGTGCAGGGTCAGTAGGGAGACTGTAGTTGAAGTAATAACCTTCCTGCAGTCAGGATGCTGTTGGGGCAGCTGGAATGATCCTGCTTATTTAGACATCTCGAGCTCTTCTCTCTCTAGGGGAAAGTGTCCTATTCTCCCCATTGATAAGTCACTTGGCCTAAATGCTATCTCAGTTAACTGTCAGATCATTTAAGAATACAAATGATTTAGCAAGACAGTTAGGGTGACCAGAGAAAATGGATCTGTGTTTTTCACATCTCTGTATAATTGATATGAAGTTAGGGAAGACAGGAATGACCCTAGCCTTAAAAAGTATTACCATATCAGATCAGCAATATGAGAACACCAATACTCTGGTGGTATACTCCAAAATATACTGCCAAGGTTCTAGCAATCTCAGTATGAAAAATATTTAGGTCAGTTTTCAGGTATTAAAACCTGAAAGGTTTTAGGATATTGCTAAATATCCTCAGAGGAGGAAAAATATGAGATAATTTAAATTACTTTCGTAGTTCTTTTTACAAATAAAGGCCACTATAAAATTAGTAAAAGGGGAAAAATACTAAATGGTGTTGAAGAGCCTTATACCACTAGCCATGAAAGGTGTTTTTAAGTAACTGGCAAAATACTTTCTATCCTGACACTTCTTAGATGATCTGCTCTGTGCCAGTTTAACGAAGATAAATAATCACTTTTCTATTCAATTGATAGGATTTCATCTTCCCTCTTTCTTTCCTTCCTTCTCTCCCTCTCTTCCTTCCTTTCTTTTCTGTCCCTCCTTCCTTCATTTTTTCTCTTTTCCTTCCTCCCTCCTTCCTTTCTTCCTTCCTTCTCTACTTTCTTCCCTCCTCCCCTCCCTCCTCCCTCCTTCCCATTCTTTTTCCCTCCTTCCCTCCCTCTCCTCCTCCTCTTCCTTCCTTCCTCCTTTTCTTCATTCCTTCCTTTCTTTTCTCCTTTTCTCCTTCCCTCCCACCCTTCTGTCCCTCCCTCCCTCCTTCCTTCCTCCCTTCCATCCTCTTTCCTTCTTTCCATCCCTCTCCCTCCTCCTCTTCCTTCTTCCCTCCCTCCTCCCCTTCTTTCCTCCTTCCTTTCCTTCCTCCTTTGCTTCCTTCCTTCCTTCTTTCATTCCTTTCTTCCTTCCTTCCCTCCTTCCTTCCTTCCAACCTTTTTCTCTCCTTCCCTCCTTCTCCCTCCTCCCCTTCTTTCCTCCTTCCTTTCTGTCCTCCTTTGCTCCCTTCCTTCCTTTCTCCCCTCTCTGCTTCCCTTCCTCCTTCCCCTCTCTTCTCTCCCTCCCCTTCTTCCTTCCTTCATTTGTTCATTCCTTTTTATCTCTATCTGGGACAGCAGTACATACAGATAATAAGCTAGACCCAGAATTTAACAAGGAGAAGACAGGACTAGACGTATTCAGGAAATCTCAAAGCTCCTCTAATGACCCCACACTTCCTAAAGAAATAAAAGCCCATTAAAAAAAAGTAACATTCTATCATTGTTGCTATATGGCAGCAAGTTATGGAATACATTTCCCAAACATTAAAAATATATATCACACAGAGGACAATAGAGAGGTGCGTGGTGGATGTGAGCAGCCTGAAATACATGACCAAAGAGAAACTTGAGACAACAAGAATAAAAGATGAGCGTTATCTTTGGAGGTGGTCAGTTTGGGAGGCTAACCTCTACTTCTAGCAATGCTGCCTTTACCCAAAACACTTTTGGAAGTCCTTTTAAAGAATTGCCATTTTACAACCCACTCAAGAAAATCGGGCTCGATTCAATTCGACAAATATTTATTCAAGAGCCTACTGTACGTGAAACAATGTGATCCTGAGCAATAGTTTCCACTCTCAGTCTGCATTCTGTTGGGAGTGGGAAAATGCAACATGGAAACGGAGAAATAAATGCAAGATAATTTGAGGAAAAAGAGAGAAACTACTGACTGAGGATCATGGCTCTGGAGATGGAAGGGACCTGAGAAGTCATCAGATCCAACCCTTTCATTTCGCATTTTGAGACATTGAGAGATTAAGTGACTTGCTTGGGATCATATAGCTAATAAGAGTCTGAGGTAGGATTTGAACTTGGATCCTTCTGACTGTAAGTTTACTAAAGGATACAAGTTTATAAAGGGAGTTGGCATCTGAGCTGAGCCTTGAGGAAAATTGAAGATACTAAGAAGCTGAGGTGTGAATGGAGTGCATTCCAGGAATAAGGAATAGTCTGATCAAAGACATGGCAATGGGAGATGGAATGTCTAGTATGGGGACTTGCTTAAGAGGTCTGTTTGCGTGGAACATTGAAAGAGGCACGATGAAATAAAAGAGAAAGACAGATGGGAGCCAGATTATGGAGAGCTTTAAACTTCAGGATAAAGAATTTATCTTTTATTTCAGAGGTAATAGGGAGCCATTGAAAGATTTCTAAGCAGAGGAATGGTATGATTGGGAATATTCATTTGGCAGCTTCATGGAGGATGTATTGGAGGACAACTATTAAGTAGTGACACTGTTATTTATTTATCTAGATTGATCATTCATATCATTCATCAGACTTGGTTCAAATACTTTTGACCGCTAAAAAAAAAAATCAAATCAGCCTTAACAACATGGTAAGATTCCTTTACCGAGGATATTAGGAGAATTCATAAAGGCAATTAGAAGCATTCCAAGCATGGTTCCAGTAATGTCAGGCTTATTGGAAAGCTTTCCAAGGTGACTACTTTGAAGGGGGAATAGCTCATTTGGATTTGAAGTTCTGGTATGTTTGTTTCCTTTCCTTTCCTTCCTTCCTCTCTCCCTGTCTTCCTTCCTTCCTCTTTCCCTTCTTCCCTCCCTCCCTCCCTCCCTCTCTCTTTCCCTCTCTCTCTTAATTCCTCCCTCCATCCTTTCCTTCCTTCCTTCCTTCCTTCCTTCCTTCCTTCCTTCCTTCCTTC
>NW_020954562.1:7227959-7254961 GCF_900497805.2 Vombatus ursinus
TTAAAACTTTCATCCCTAAATTAATTTGACAGGACAGTCCCCTCGCTTCTCTGTGCCTCGATTTCTTCATCTGTAAAAATGAGGATGCTAAATGAATTGGATGATTTCTATACTCCCTTTTGGCTCTTCCATCCTACAATTGTTAGGAGTGTAAGGAGTGGGTAGTGAGGGTAGGATTTAGACCTTCAATTTCTTCAGAACAAATGACTTCAGATCTAGAAACTTCTTTCACTTAGAAAGATAAGCAACTTATTTATAACTTCTAGTTTTATTTGGGGTTCTATGGGTAAGTGATTCACATGGTCTCACAGCTAGTATGTATTTGAAACCTGATTTTCTAGACTCCATGACCAGCACTGTACATATAAGCACATGCCATACTGTATCTGACGGAAAGAAAAAGTAAATATTAAATTCTAACCAAAAAGAAATATGAAAATTCATTCAGCATAAGGATTTAGGTTCAGCAGAAAAAGACATTTCTATGACTGTTAGATTTCTACATTAAACATATCTGGATCCTACTTTTAAATGAGACAAGGACTTTTTTTTTGAGAAGCAAATATAAAAGCTTTAAATATAAATATAAAGGCTTTAAAAATCACCAGAAGGACTCAGTAAATAGAAAATAGTAAATAGAAAGTCAGCCTTGGAACTGGCCTTGGAACAAGTCCTCCTTCGGACAGATGTTGTCTGTGTGACTCTGGATAAATTACTCAATCTCTCAGTGCCAGGAAAATCTCTGACTACAAATTACAGACAAATTGCTAATCTACACACAGTGACAAGTCCGGAATAATAACCATAATGATAAAAATGTCATCACATAGAGAACAAATCTGAAGAACTCATTTTGTTTACAAAATTTTTTACTTATTTTCTTTGTTTTTTAGTCTGAATTTTTTTTTCAAATATTCATTTGAGCTAGAGAGGCTGATCACTCCAGAGCCTAAAACAGACTCTATCTAGACAATGCTCACAACATTTGGAGAGAAGTGACAAATTTAGTCATCCAGATGCCTTTGCTTGGCAACATCAATCCACCTCTATGTAAATATACAGTTTCTTATTTTGCTGATTGTGAGAGGCTGCAATTTTATTTTTACCTACATGCATAAGATTATCAGATTGGGAAAAGTGAAATGTACTTAATAAGAACATAAACTACAAAACATTATGAAATTGATATTTTAAAAATTAATTAAAATTCAAAATTAATTGCATTATAATCAGCCCACATTTCCAGTATGCCTAGCATGGTTTATGGGGGCAGGAGAAGGGGTTACCTAGCATAGAATTTAAAAAATTTAAAGAAATCATGTAGTGGTTAAGTGATTTGTCTGAGGGTCCACAGATGGAGACAGTGGTGGCACTGGATTTGAACCCAAGTCTTCTGCCTCCTATGTTCTTTCCACTGTATTACACAGAGGAACCCAAATTAATGGGGTCAAATCCCATCTCTCCCATTTTCTAACTCTGTGACTTTGATCTGGTTACTGTAGTTTTCTCATCTGCAAATGGGGCCGTGGGGTAGATTAGATGACTTTTAAGGCCCCGTCTAGCTCTCTATCTACGACTCCTACGGTTGCTATAGCTACCATTAGTAGCAATCCTGAGAAGGGAAGAGACTCTGGAAGACTTGATAAGAATAATTAAAAAGGCAAAGACTATTTTATTTGTTTTCAACAAACCCAGAATTAACAAAAGAAGGAATAGCCTATTTAACTAACCCAATTTCTGAAGAAGTTTACAAAGATGAGCTCTTAAAGTAAAAACTTCAGGAGCAGATGAATTCACAAGTGAATTCTATCAAACATTCATTAAAATTCCAATTCTACATAAGCTGTTTGTGATAATAAGAAAAGGCCTTCCAATCTCTTTCATATACGGTCTTGATACCTAAACCAGGGAGACAAATCAGAGAAAGAAAACTACAAACCAATATCTCTAATGAGCACTGATACCAAAATTTAAATAAAATATTAGCAAATAGTCTACAACAGCATATCAGAAAAATTATATACTATGACCATAGTGGGTTTATACCATGAATGCAGGGTTGGTTCAACATAAGGAAGACTATAAATATAATAAACCATGTTAATAATATAAATAAAATAATGTGATTACATCAGAAGATGCTGAAAAGGCTTTTGACAAAACAGAACAGTCATTTCTATTAAAAATTCTAGAAATCACAGGAATAAATGTTAATTTCCTTAATAGAGCAAATCATATTTATCTAAATCCAAGAACAAGCATTATATGTAATAGAGAAAATTAAAAGCCTTTCCTATAAGATTGGGGGTAAGCAGAGATGCCTATTATTAGCATTACTGTTTAGCACAGTATTAGAAATATTGGTTATTGCAACAAGAGAAGAAAAATAAATTGGAGAAATATGCATGGACAAAGGTGCAACAAAATTATCACTTATTGCAAATAGCATTAAGGTGTTTTAGAAACTCAGAGAGTCAACTAAAATTAAATAAAATAAATAACTTCAATAAAGTTGCAGGATATAATATAAATCCACACGCATCAGTATTTTTACACATAACCCACAAAATTCAGCAAGAAAAGCTAGAGAGAGAAATGCCATTCAAAATAACAATAAAGCCTATAAGAAACTTGGGATCATATCTTTAAAGATTCACTCAAGGACTATATCAATATAATATACAACGCTTTTTGCAGAAATAAAGATAAACCTGAATAATTAGAGAAACATTTATTGCTCATGGGTAAGTCCAGCAAAAATAAACAAATTAGAGAGATAGATAATGACAATACCACCCAAATTAATTGATTTATTCAGTGCCATACCAATCAAACTACCCAAAGAATATTTCATAGAGCTAGAAAAAATTATAAGAAAATTGATACGGAGGAACAAGAGATTAACAATCTCAAGGACAATGAAGGAAAAAAGTATAATGGAAGAGTGTCTATCAGTGCCAAATCTCTAACAGCACTACAAAGCACTAATCAAAAATGATTTGGTACTGGTTTGGAAAAGCAGTGGGGGGGGAGGGCTGCATCAGTGGAATAGATTAGGTACTCAATGTGACAAAGCAAGCAAAAACAGTAGCATAAGGTTTGAGAAACCAAAAAACCTCAATTACTTGGGGGAGGACTCACAATTTGACAAAAACTGCTGGGAAAACTGGACAGTAGCCTGGCAGAAATTAAGTTCAGACCAACATTTCACACCATAGATCAATATAAACTCCAAATTGATCTGTAACATAGAAATTAAGGGTCATGTCATAAACAAATTAGAGGATTAAGGAGGAAATTATTTTTCGGGTCTATGGATCAGGGAAGAATTTATGGCTAAGCAAGGAATAGAGAGGGTCATAAGAGATAAAATAGACAATGTTGCTTATATAAAATAAACAGTTTTTGCACAAAGTTAATGTAGTAAAAATCAGAAAGAAAACAGGAAACTGGGGAAAAATCTTTGCAACAAATTCCTCTGAAAAAGGTCTATATAAATAACTGATACAAATTTGCAAATATTAAGAGTCATTATCTAATATGTAAACAGTCAAAGGATATGAACAGGCAGCTTTCAAAGGAAGAAATCCAAGCTATCAACGATGATATGAAAAAAATTCAAATTAAAGGACCTTTGAGGTTCCACCTCACATCTTTCAGATTGGCAAAAATGAAAAAGAGAAAAATGACACATGTTGGAGGGTCTGTGAGAAAACAGGAATGCTAGTGTACTGTTGGTAGAGCTATGAATTAGTCCAGCAAACATGCAAAGCAATTTAGAACGATGTCCAAAAAGTTACTAAACTCTATATATCCTTTCATCCAGCTTTATTATTACTAGCCCCAAAGGAAAAAAAGGAAAAGGGTTTGTATGTACAAAAATATTTATAGCAACTTCTGTGGTAGCCCCAAATTGGAAACTAAGGGAGTGTCCTCTTATTGGGGAATGGATACCAAATTATGGCATATGAATTTAATGGAATATTATTGAGCCATAAGAAGTGATGAACTGTACATGGAGGAACTGGATAGACATTTATGAACAAAATGAACAGAACTTGAAGAATAATTTATACCATGATAAAAACATTATAGAGGAAAAACAGTTTGGAAAAACATTAGAAATTGGATCACACAGTACAAAAGGATGAAGATAAAATCTGACACAACTCCTGATAGAGATGTGACAAACTTAAAATGTACCTTGAGACATACTCTTTTGTTTTTGTTTTTTGCTTTTTGCTAGGCAATTGGGGTTAAGTGACTTGCCCAGGGTCACACAGCTAGTATGTATTGTGCATTGTGTGTCTGAGACCAGATTTGAACTCAGGTCCTCCTGACTTCAAGGCTGGAGCTCTATCCACTGTGCCACCTAGCTGCCCTGAGACATACACTTTTGGACATAGCAAATGTGGGAATACAGGACTATGTAGATATGTACTGAGGGAATCTGGTTTTCAGGGCTTTTAAAAATGCTCAATGTGAATTGTGCAGAAGGAAGAGGCTAATTAAAAATACCTGTTATTTGAAAAATAAAAAAATTTACTAAAAATAATACTGCCAAAAGTACTTTTGATCCCTTACCCCTCATACCAGGCAATTGCCAAATTTTGCCATTTCTGTCTCCCCAACATCTCCCACATTCAGACCTTCTTCTTAGACTTTTGTTACCTCTCCCATATGCTCTCTGCCACTACGTTTTAATTGGTCTCTGCTTCGTCTCCCCCCACTGCAGTCCATCCTCCATACCACTGCCAAAATTATTTTCCATAAGCACAGACCTGATGATGTCTCCCTTTCACAATCAACTATGATCATTCCCTTTTGCTTCTAGGATCAAATAGAAAGTCTTTTGCTTAGCTTCTAAAAGCCCTTCACAACCTGGCCCCAACCTATCTCTCTGACCTCACTGGACATCATTCCTTCTGCACTCTGAGATCCAGACAAATTGGCTTTCTCTGTCCTTCACACACAACACTCCATCTCTTACGTCATGCCTTTGCACTGACCATCACCTATTGCTGGAATCCAATCCCTCCTCACTTTTGCCTAAGAATCCTGATCTTCCTTCAAGACATAGCTCATGAACCCTCTCCAACAAGAAGCCTTTCTTGATTTCCCAACTGCCAGCACCATCTCCTTCAAACTACTTCGAATTTAACTGCTTTGTACTTCTCTGTATTTATTCTCCTTATTCTGATAAGTGCACTTGTTGTCTCTCCCATTAGAATGTAAAGTCTTTGCAAGTAGGGATTATTTCATTTGTTGTCTTTGAACCCTCAGCTCCTAGCACAGCAACTGGCACAGAGGAGGGGATTTATAAATACTTGCTGATTGATTCATCAATTGGTATGCATCAAAGGCTAATGACAGTGACTTGCTAAGGAAATAATGCTGGTAGAAAAAGGACAGAACACGAGCCACAAAACCAAGTGGAACACGTTCAGAAAAAAATCCTGCTTCTATTAAGAAAGCAAACAAAATAGGATCTTGCGCCCTGAACCACTCCGGCAGGACTGACGCTCCACTCTGGCAGGATTGCTCCAATCCATGGTTGTAGAGCCACCTTCCAGCACTGGAGGCAATTTAAACAGATACGGACACCTTAGCTTCTATACTCACATAGCCCTTCATTTCCTTATGAAAACCTGTCTAGTCTTCAGGTAGAGTGAATGACTTCAGAAGTCCATCAAATTGCAGGGGTCCTGACTACATATGGATGGGACTTTTCAAGCCTTTAGATGACCAGAAAGCTGTGTCTAGGGAGGTACAGGCCCATCAGATCTTCCCTCATCCCAAGGAAGACTAAAAGCAGTTGCATGGGTAGCCAGGTGGCACAATAGATAGACCGCTGGCCTGGAGTCAGAAAGACCTGAGTTCAAATCCAGCCTCAGACACTTAGTAGCTGTGTGACCCTGGACAACTCACTTAACCCTGTCTGCCCCAGTTTCCTCATCTGTAAAATGAATGAGGGAAATGGTAAACCACTCTAGTATCCTTGCCAAGAAAACCCCCAAATGGGGTTATGAAGAGTCAGATATGATTGAAAAATGGCTGAACAACTGGAAAGGGCCTTGTTGCAGGGTGGGGGTGGGGGGGTCACAAAAAGGCAGGGCATGTGTACATAGATTATTTATGCATGTATTCAGCGTAAGCAATTTGCAAGTTTTCAACACACTTAAACAATTTATCAAAAAAAATTTATGTGAACAGTTTGTACAAAGCATAAAGTCACCCTGCGTTGACCCAAACCATCCCTATTGTGATCACCTGGCACTGAGCTTTGGGGATTCTTGCATTGTGACACTGACTAAAGGAGGTGGTGAGTAACAGCTAAAGCTAAAGAAGACCCTCCACCCCCACCAAAGTTATACAGAAACATAAAGAAGTAAACAAGCATTTATTAAGCACCTACTATATGCCTACTCTATGTACTAAGAATTTTACAAATGTTATCTCATTTGATCTTCACAACAAAACTAGGCAAATGCTATTATTATACAGTTGGGAAAGCTGAGTCAGACAGAAGTTTAGTGATTTGCTTAGAGTCTCACGATTAGTAAGTGTCTGAGGCTGGATTTGAACTCTAGTTTTCCTGACCCTAGGCCCAGTGCTTTACCCACTGAGCCACTTCAGCTCCCCAAGTGCCACCTACCCTCCTTTCTCATCCCCTCCCTTAATCCTCCAACACTAAATAGAAGATCATGGAATGACAGTTGTAGCTAACAATTTTCCCCCAGGGCAAGAGACATGGGATTAATCAACTAAAATGAGTTGGGGGAAGGTGACAAGGGCCATGGCCACTTTGGGCTTCTATAGTGGAGGCTGGAAGAGGGAGCCGGAAGCAGGGCAGGTGAACGGCCCGAGGAGAAGCACCTGGAGCAGGGCCAGTAAACCATCATTCGGTAGCTTTCTATTGTTACTAAGTAGTTTTCTATGCTGCATGATAGCAGCATAGAGTTAGAGGTGGAGGGACCTTAGAGATCACTGAGACCAAGTCTCTCATTCCATACGCAAAAGGGAAAACTGAGGTCTTGTTCTATGTGACCTCAAGAACCCATCAAAGGTCACACAGAAAACGGTCGGCAGAGCCGAGATTCAGACCCAAGTTTTCTGACTCCAAATCCATATCTCCCACCACTGTTGCGTGCTTCTGGATGAGTGAATGTGCTGTTGGTGTTCATCTAAGTTTGGGTGTCTTGAGCAAAGCCCCAGTCACCTTGACCTAATTATCACTCTGCTCCTGAGATAGCATGAGGCCCTTTTTTGTGACCATTTTTTTTTCATTTCAATATTTCTCTTGAAGTTCATTTTAACCTCATTTGATCTCTAGAAAAAATATTTCAGGGGAGGAGAAGGGACACAGTGGGCTTTTCCAAGGGTTGCACACCCTCCTAGCAATGGCCTGAGTATTCATGCTGAAAAACAATGTTCCTTGTAAGGGGACTACTGGAGTGTCTACTATATGCCCTCAACTTCACATTTTATTAATGCCAGATCTGGAGCTTTAAAATTAGAGATGAGATCTGCTTAATTTTCCAGGATCTGTGTCTATCAAGGAGCAGGGAGAACTGTTTGGCTGTGCTGGACCACAACTAATGGGTGGGTTAGGGAGCAGGGTTAATTATTAGGAATGATTTAAGAGAGAGCTCACCAGAAAGGAACAGAAATGATTCTATATACAAATATGTGACACACAAAAAGACTGAATACACTAAGGAAGAATGCCCTCAGAGTACAAAAGTGCATTCACACTTCGTATATTTTTTAAGATGAGAAAACGTATCATTCCATGACGTGTCCATAGTATAAACATCACAACACGCCACATTTTAATGATTATAACTGGACTTTTTAAAGAACTATATTTCCTAATCAGAAAACAGATGGGATATAGTCAATCTCAGCATCCTATAAAATTAAAAATTTACTTTGTAGTCCTGAAGAGAAAACAGAATATTACAAAATCATTTTAGGGAGAAAATTCCAGGCATCTCCTCTTTTCTTTACTTTTTCCCTGATACATATCATCTTCCCTCACGGCTTCAGCTGTTCCTTCAATGAAGCTGTTTTCCGCATCTAGATCTCCAGCAGTGATCTCCGTATCTCGAGCTCTGCATCACTTTCTCCTTCTGGGGCTTTTCTACTCAGATATCCCACTGTCAGCTCAAAGTCAATATGTCTAAAATCAAACCCATTGCCTTTCCTCTCCAAATCTGGTCCCTCTCTGCATTTCTCCATTTCTAGCAATGGTTTAATTGAATTCAACAACCTAGTAGGCGTCAGGCACTACGCTAAACATCAGGAATACAAAGTCTAAAATGAAAACAAGCCCTGCCCTAAAGAAAGCTTACATTCTGTTGAGTGAAGCAGAAAATATACAGATAAGCAAATAGAAAATATCAACAAAGTAATTTTCGTTGTTCAGTCATTTAAATCATGTCCGACTCTTTGTGACCCCATTTGGGGTTTTCTTGGCAAAGATACTGGAGTGGTTTGCCATTTCCTTGTCAAGCTCATTTCATAGATGAGAAAATTGAGGCAAACAGGATTAAATGATTTGCCCAGGGTCACACAGTTACTAGTGTCTGACGCCATATTTGAACTCAGGAATATGAGTCTGACTTCAGAAGCAGCACTCTCTACTGTGACACCTACCTGCCCTAAACAAAGTAAGCACAGAGTAATTTTGGAGGGTGATGAAGAACACTGGGGTGATCACAAAAGGCTTGAAGCAGAAAGTAGCATCAGTGAAGTGGGGCTTTCCTAGAATCACGAGTTAGAAGAGACCTTAGAAGTCAAATCCAACACTTTCAACTTTATAGAAGAGGAAATTGAGGCACAGGGCCACTAACTGACTTGCCTAGGGTTACATACTTATTAAGTATTTGAGACAGGATTCAAACTTAGGTCCTCAAAGGCTCTATCCAGTATGTCACATCTACCCTAAATAACCTTCTTAGGATTTTAAGTTGTATTGGCAAAAGGAACCTCCTAATTTCCATGAACCTATAAAACCATAGGTCCAGACCAAAATTCATCATCATTATCATCATCATCCTCCTCCTCCTCCTCCTCCTCCTCCTTCTCATCATCATCATAATTACACATTATACTCCTTCCTTCCATATGCTCTTCCATGGAGTTATAAGTCACAATTCTTGTGACCCCTGTAAGCAAGACAAAATATGCCCTCAGTTGAGTTACAGGAGGCCATTAAAGAAGCTGGCCTTTATATATAAAATATAAAGTACCCTCAGGGCCTAGCATAGCACCTAAGTAGTAGTTGCTTAATACATATCCAATGAATTGAAATGAAAGGAACATAAGAGATCATTGGCATTGTCCAAACTTAAAAAGAGTATCATCGTTTCTTAAAAACAGTTCATCATTTTACCAGGGATAACTGATTTAAAAAAGTTAAGACAAAGGATCAACTCTTAAAATGGTTTTTGTTTTGATTCCCAGGCATGAGAATTGGAACGACTGCTTTCGGAGTCTGCACTGATCAGCATCACGATCCTATTGATGTTTGCTCATCTGTCATTCAGGAGAACAAACACGTGGAGACTCCAAAGGGCAGCATCCCAGCACCATAACTGAACTTGATTTGAAATGATCAGAAGAGATGATGACTCTAAACAGCATATTTTACAACAGGAAGGAAAGCGTACTTTTTAAATGCTTTCAATAGCAGTTCAGAATCTTCACTGGGCACCCATCCATCAAAGGGAAACACAAAGAAGCCCAGGAAAAGGCATGTGTCTGTGACAGGAATTACCCAGGACTCCTCAGGAGTGATGGGGCAAATGGAAGGGCTGGAGTGTCACAGAATGTCACAAGAACAGAATGAAAGAATGGCAGAATTTGAGACTCAGAAGGGCTCTCAGAGGCCATCCAGGCTGACACATACACAAAAGGAAAGCCCCCAAATATACCATCCTTAACAAGTGGTCATCCAGATTCTGCTTGAAGACGTTCAAGCAGAGGCAACTCACCTCCTCTAGAGCCAACCCATTGCACTTCTGGGTAGTTCTAATTGTTAGGAAGTTTTTCCTGCCCTTAAACTTATACTGGCTTCTGCAATGTATGGGTACGTAGATCTCAAATTCTGGTTCTGTCCTCGGCGACCAAATGGAATAAGCTGAATTCCTCCTCCTGTGCCAGCCCTTGCAAATAAACGAAAACACCTATTGAGTCCCTTCTAAGTCTGTGCTTCTCCAAGATAATCAGTTCTGCCTAATTCCTTCAACTAATCCTCATATGACATAAGACTCAAGGCCCTTCCTCATCCTTCCTTGCCCTTTCAGGATACTTTCTAGCTGATCAATATCCTTAAAATGTAGTGTTCATGACTGAACACGATATTTTAGAAGAGGTCTAAGGATAGGGGTGGTTAGGTGATGCAGTGGATAGAGTGCTAGCTCTGGAGTCAGGAAGACTCCTTTTCCTAAGTTCAAATCTGGTCTCAAATACTTATTAGCTGTGTGACCCTCAGCAAGTCACTTAACCCTGATTGCCTCAGTTTCCTCATCTGTAAAATGAGCTGGAGAAGGAAATGGCAGACCACTCCAGTATCCCCAAATGGGGTCACAAAGAGTCAGACACGACTGAAAAAACAACTGATCTGACTAAATGGAGGGTGGAGCTCAGTGGGACTTCTGCCTCCCTAATTCTGGAAGTTGTATCCCTCTTAATGCAGACCAAGATACCATTAGCTTTTTTGGCCATCAAGTTGATTTACATTGAGTTTGTAGTTCATTGAAACTTTCAGGTCTGTATCAGAATGCAGTCTAACCATACCTCCCCATCTTATACTTGTGAAGCTGATTTTTTGCACCCAAGGGCAAGACTTTACATTTATCCCTATTGAATTTCATCTTATTAAATTTAACACAATGATGCAGACCTTGTCAAGAGCCTTTTGGATCCTGACTCTGTCATTCATTGTGTTAGCTAGCTTTGCTTCTGTCTTCAACTCTGATGAGCCCCGGGAGAGAAATAGAAAGTGGGAAGGGAGAATTTCCCAGATGAATAGCTCAGTTCTTTCTGAAAGTCCATTAAGCAAGCTTTATTAAGGGCCTATTATGTGCTGGGTGCACTGTGCTAGATGCTAGGGATATGAAGGCAAAAATCCTTGCCCTCAAGGAGCTTACGTTCTACTGCGGGATAGAGAGGAGTAAATATGAAACATATACACAAAATAATCACAAAGTAAATTTTGGAGAGGACCTTACAGCTAAGAGGTAGGCCCCTTATCTGGCACCATCAGGGAATATATTGCTCCACATAGCTGAATTTTCCAGAAAGTTGAGTGCCAAAAATGTTTTAAAAATTTAATATTATCCATTTTGGATAGGGATCTTCCTAAAATGTATGACAAACTCCTATCTTCTGAAATAGCATAGTGTGCTTAATTTAATCTTTTCCTGTGACTAAGGTTCATCAAGTTTTGCTCTCTACAGTAATACAGAAATGATGTTGGGGGATTCTCAAGTATATGGGGCTTAGTTCAGCCTTTTCCTGTGTTCTCCCGACTGCTGGACTGTATTAGTAACTGAGTTTTTTATTCTTTCCCTCCCAGCCTCAACATACTGGTTTCTAACCAGTTTCTTCTCTTCCCTTCATGTTTCAATCTGCTACCAGTAGAAATATAGGAAGAATTGGGGGCTGCCTGGGGAAAAACAAAAACAAAAACAAGTGTACATGAGAAAATTCACTTTCACTCTGAATTCTAAGTCAATTCTTGTACAAAGGCTTGAAAATGACGCTCTCCACAGGGCCTCTCCCTCTTACAACAGCCTTTGTGTCTACATTCTGGATGGCTGAGCTTCATCTGTGTCTGATCGCAGCATAAATGAGGTATCACTACATATTTTTATTACACAAGAAGTTATTAGATTATGAATGACTAGAGCTGGATGGGGAATCCGCAGCCTCAAGGCCACACGTGGCCCTCTAGGTCCTCAGGTGTTGTCCTTTGACCGAATCCAAGTGCTCTGTGAAGTCTGGATTCATGTTCCCCACCCCTGGACTAGAGATTAGGGAAGGAAGGGAAACCCTAATCAAAAAATTATGATTTCCTAAAATGCATTTACTCATTCAAAAAACATTTATAAAGCACCCAACAGGTAACAGGCACTGTGCTAGGCACTAGAGATACAGAGAGAAAAAGAACTTACATTCTATTAGAAATGTTGGTCTTCATTGTACACAGTAACAGCCATGTTGTGTGATGAGTAATGTTGATAGACTTAGTTCTTCTCAGCAATGCAAGGATCTAAGACATCTCCAAAGGTCTCACAATGGAAAATGCTATCCACATCCAAAGAAAGAACTATCGAGTTTGAATGCAGATGGAAGCATACTATTTGCTATTTTTTTCTTCTGTTTTGTTTTGTTTCCTCTTTCTGGTGGTTCCTCCTATTGGTTCTAATTCTTCCTTACAACATCACTAAAGTGAAAATATGTTCAATAGGAATGTATACATATAGCCTATATCAGATTGCATGCCATCTTGGGGAAGGAGGGGGAGAAAAATTTTAAACTCAAAAGCTTATGGAAGTGATTATTGATAAATCAAAATAAATTAATAAAAATTTTTTAAAAAAGAAATTCTGGTCTTACTAATGTGGGAATATGTTTAATATGATTGTAAATGTATGGATTATATCAGATTGCATGCCTTCTTGGGGAGAGGGGAAGGGAAGGAGGGGGGGAGAAAATTTAAAACTTAAAATCTTATAAAGGTGAATGTTGAAAACTAAAAATAAATAAATATATTTTTAAAAAAAAAATCTGTCAGGAAGTTGGCCTAGGGGTAAAGGCAGGTAAAAGTGGTTGATTCTTATAATCAGTGCATAAGCACCCACTTCGAGGAATACCAGTTACAAGGAAATGATAAAAGATTTATAGTATCACTAATTGATAATGTAACCAGTAAGTCAATCATAATTTGAGCTTTTTATGTACATGTTGACAATAATGTAAAGCAGAGGTGTTAAACTTCCTTGCAGGCCAGAACTAGATTAAAATGTAATTGGGAAATATTTAACAAAATAAAATAAATAAAAATACAAAATAATGTTCAAAAAAAAAGAACTGCTGGGCTTAGAAACTTGCTATACATAAACAATGTCTCTTTATACTTTAAAACTTTCGACCAAAAAGAACTTTTATAAATCTATTGAAGTATCACTAGATAATAGCCTTAAAAACTAAGAATATTTGGTTAGGTATTATAGGGGTTAGGATTTAATGTTACATACTATCATGTATTTTGAATGATATAAGATTAATTCGCTTAGAAAATATTTATTCAATTCAATTTATCAGGTATTTATTTTAAGTTCTTTAAAAAAAATCAAGTGTTTATTTTGTGGAAAATGCTATGCTAGGTTCTGGCGATACAACACATATACCAAGACCTTGCTCTCCGATGGTTAGCAATCTAATGGGGAGGTGGAAAATGCTATGCTAGGTTCTGGCGATACAACACATATACCAAGACCTTGCTCTCCGATGGTTAGCAATCTAAAACAACAATAGATAGGCACAGATTAAGCATGAATAGTCTGAAATGTATTACCACAAAAGGTTTCACCCAAGAAGTAGAGCAAAGGAGAGATTTTTTGTTTGTCTGTTTGTTTTGTTTATTTGTTGGTTGTGTCTTGGACAATTTGTTTATTGTTTAGTCATTTTTCAGTCGTGCCTGACTTTTTGTGATCCCATTTGGGGTTCTCTTGGCAAGGATACTGGAGTGTTTTGCCATTTCCTTCTCCAGCTCATTTTAAAGATGAGGAAACTGAGGCAGAGTTAAGTGACTTGCCCAGGGTCACACAGCTAAAGTGTCTGAGGCTGGATTTGAACTCAGGTCTTCCTAACTCCAGGCCCAGAACTCTATCCATTGTCTCATCCATCTGTCCAAAAAAGAGTGCCTTCCTGAAAAGAAAATGAACTAATTGAGTAGTGAGAGCAAAGGATAACTGATCGACAGGCCATATGCTCAGCAGGTCATCAAGCAATATCAAGAGATGTCGAAGTAGGCCTTCCTCAAAGACGAGGACATGACTGGGTGGTGATGCACTCCTTTGGAGGGACTACCCACATCAATGCAATCCTTCAAGGAGTCAGGCTATCTCACAGCCCAACTTTCATATGATAATATTGCCTGATATTTATACAATGCTTCCAGGTTTATAAAGTGCTTTGCATATTAGTTAATTTTCACAACATCCCTATGAAAGAAGTAATGTAAATATTATTATACCTATTTTACAGATGAAGAAACTGAGGCTCTGAGGTATTAAAAAGCTTTTCTGTGTTCCTACAGCTCACAAGTGGCTAGAACAAGAATGGAACTCAGGTCCTCAGTGCCAGATTCCACCCACTTCACCCCATTGTCTCAATATCGCCTTTGCAAATCAACACAAAGTAGAGAGAGTTTAAAATTGATCTGACTGGGCTTTTCCAAGCCAGGTGATCACGCTTATTTTTTCAGTCAATTAACAAGTATTAAGTGCTTACCATGGGCCAGGCATGGTGCAAAGCTCTGGGGACACAAAGTAAAATTAGGTCTCCTGCCATTAAGAAGCTCTTATGTATCAATGGAGGAGTGAGCTTGTATGTTTAAATAGGTATAATAAAGATACATATGGGGCAGCTAGATGGTGCAGTGGATAGAGTGCTGAGCCTGGAGTCAGGAAGACCTGAGTTCAAATCCAGACTGAGACACTTACTAGCTGTGTGACCTTGGGTAAGTCACTTAACACTGTTTGCCTCAGTTTCCTCAACTGTAAAAGGAGGTGGAGAAGGAAATGGCAAACCACTCCAGTATCTCTGCCAAGAGAACCCCAAATAGGGTAAAAAGAGTTGAATATGAGTGAAAAATAACAAGAAGATACTATCATAGAGTAAATAGAAGTTAGCCTTAGAGGGAAAGGCTGGAACAGCCTAATATCAATATTATCTCATTTAATCCTCACAATAATCTTGGGAGGGAGATAATATTATTATTATTATCCCCATTTTTACAGATGAGGAAACTGAGGCAAACAGGGTTAAATGACTTGCCCAGGGTCACACAGCCATTAAGTGTCTGAAACTGGATTTAAACTCAGAAAGTGGAGTCTTCCTGACTCCAAGCCTAGTGCTCTGTCCACTGTGCCACCTAGCTGCACAAGTAAATTTTTTTAAGTTAAATGTGTTTTTAAAAAAAAAGTTAGGAAAATTTCTCTACTCCTAATTATAGAAAGTAACATCTTTTTCATTTTCATATGCAAGAAATCTCTTAAGTAACACACAAATCAACATTTTATGTGTCTGCAAAGGGGTACAAGAGATGGTCCTAAAGTAGAGATAGGATCTACGTAATCATGTGTGTCCAGAAGACTCAAAGCAGGACACAGGCCAAAGAGCGAACGGGGCTCAAGAGTGGCCTGGAAGGCGAGAGCACCTTGAGGAACACCAGCAGCCCCTGCCACGCTGAGTAGGCTCAAGGTGACCCAGGTTCTCACTGTATCTCCAGTTTCCAACACAGAAAAGACAGCGGGGCTGTGAAACTTGGGGGTGGGGCGGGCTTGGAGACTATCGCTACTCTAGGCTTTTAAAGACGAGTGTTTTTCAATCCTTTTGGGAAATAGAATAAGGTCAAATCCTAGGGAAAGAATAAACGAAGGTCAACATCAGTGGGGGGGTGATGTCTGTTCTTGCTTAGAAACCCTAAATCATCTAAAGAAGATTTGTAAAATGGGCCAAATCAAGGGTCATATTTTAAACCTAATTTCTTACATACAGACACTCCTTTTTCAGATGTATGAACCAGTTATCGATTTATCCTAAAAATATGACTTATTTTGAATGTTTATCAAATGAGTTTTAAGCAATTTACAAAACCTTTTATAATTTAAAACAATTAACTCATAGTTCAAATGTCTGAAAAGGTCTACACATGTTAATTAAATGAAAAGATTATATACAAATATATCTCATTTGTCAGGTTGTATGTGTGGCTGATTTTTTAAAATTTAAGCAAATACTGTATTTTCCCCCTTATTACTGAACGTAATGTTTAGCCTGAAATAGCCTAGGAATTGGGACAAATATACTTGTTGAGTTGGGTTGAGTTGGGTTGGGTCGGGTTATGACAGTTTGACTGAGAGAATGAGAGAGGGTGGCACTTCCTGTAGAGAGCCTGGCCTGAGTCAGCACAGAGATGGAGAGGGGAGGGAGTCCTGGGAGAGGGAAACCACATTAATAGGGCTCTAAGGGTGGCAGCTAGGTGGCATGGTGGATAAAGTTCTGGGCTTAGAGTCACAAAGACCTGAGTTAAATCCAGCCTTAGTAGCTACATGACCCTGGACAAGTCACTGAACTCTGTTTGCCTCAGTTTCCTCATCTGTAAAATGAGCTGAAGAAGGAAATGGCAAACCACTCCAGTATCTTTGCCAAGAAACTCCCACATGGAGTCATGAAGAGTCAGACACAACTGAAAAACAACTGAACAGCAAAATTTATATTCATTCATATATAAATTAATTTTTAAATTCATAGATTTGTTTTAAATATTTTGTGTACTTGTTTTGTATCTTTAATTTATGTATTTATTTTCTAATCATTTTATTCTTTCATTTAGTTTTTACGTGGCTCTTCTCCTTAGCCGTCCCCCAGTTTATTTTCTTCCTTACAACAACAGAAAATCTAATTGTCTCAGCAAAGTCAACCAAAAGAGTAACCGTGTCTGACAGTTTTTATAAAATTCTACATCTCTAGTACCTACCTTTCTAATGAGAGGAGGAAGGCTGACACATATGCTTTTAAAGAGCTTTGGGGTTTTGTTTGGGTTTTTTTTTTTTTGGTATGTTAGTATATTGCCTCTTTCTCAGTAGTTATCATCAGAAAGCAAAATATGAATTCTTTAGAAGGAAAAATATTTAGCTCATGTAGCAAAAATCTATGTAAGAATGGATGTTTTTAAAACCATATATTTATGGGAGAAAATAATGTCTGGTCATACAAAGCAGAAATGGAAGTCACAGGGAGCAGACTTCAGTTAAACCTAAGGTAGGTGAGAGCTGAGCCAAAATGGAATTGGGTAACTCATGAGGGAGTGAGTTGTCTGCCGGGCAACATTTCCTCAGAACTCTGTAGACAAGATTCATGCTCTCATACTCGAAAATTCTATGAAGTTTTAACATTACTGAAAAAGTCACAAAATGTCAATATTTATGGTTTTTATGTTGCTATAGTACTGTAAATTCTGAAAAAAAAAAGACAATTAAACAGAATTGAATATAACGGCCTGAAATGCCACTGCTCTATAGCAGGATGAAGCATAATGTGGGCACATGCCCGCATCTTGTTTGAGGGATCCTTCATTCTGCACATATTGGATGTATCTGATGAACGCTGAATAGATAATATAGTCTGGATCCGTGATCTCTGGTGGCTTTTATAACTGAACGGTTCTATAGAGGAGAACAGGCATTGGACAGAGGCAGCGAGGCAGAAAACTGTCACCGTGTTGCTTTTATTTTTCCACTTTTAGTACTAACTTCTTTACCATTTCCCCTCGTCATTCCAGTACTCCAGGTATACTGTCACCAGATAGTGTTAATATGTCATAATAACCCTTAACATTTCCTAAAAATGATAAGAATCAGAACAAACTCTTTCCTTCATAGCCCTGACTTTTAAAGCATGAATTCCTACTCTTTCTAAAAATGTTGTTGTTGTTCAGTCATTTGTGTCTGACTCTTCATGACCCCATTTGGGGTTTTCTTAGCAAAGGGACTGGAGTGATTTGCCATTTCCTTCTCCAGCTCATTTTATTTTTTTTTTTGGGAGGGGATAAGCATTTATTAAGTATCTACTATGTGCCAGGCAGTGTGCTAAGCACTTACTGCCTCACTTAATCCTCATGATCACTCTGGAAGGTAGGTGCTATTAATATCCCCATTTTACAGTTGAGGAAACTGATGGAGACAGGTTATATGACTTGCCCAGTGTCTCATAGCTAGTAAGTGTCTGAGGCTTGATTTGAACTCAAGTTTTCTTCACTCTAGGCCCAGTGCTCTATCCACTGCATGGTCAATCACTTCATAATGGGAAAGGATACATAGTGTTCTCCAGCTCATTTTACAGATGAGGAAACCGAGGCAAACAGGTTTAAGTGACCTGCCCAGGGTGACACAGCTAGTAAGTATCTGAAGCCAGATTTGAACTCAAGTCTTCCTGACTCCAGGCCCTTTATCCACTGTACCACCTAGCTAATCAGCTGAAGTTAAAAAAAAATTTAATCACTACCATATTTGAAGATCATTTCCTTAAGTCACACTCTCATGCTTTCTCATGGGGTAGAGTTTAGTCAGAGCTCCCCGAGGTTGTGTCAGCCTGAGCCTATGCTCTGGTAGATCTTACCCAAGCTAGAAAGACTTGGAGCATGGCCAAGTCAAGGCTGCCAAGGGAAGGACTGAATCTTGGTCAGCAAAGGACTCACCCAGCTAAGTTCAAAGACAGGTTAGCCTCAGGCTGATCATGAATTCTTGGACCCCGGCAGTTTGCCAAGAAATCTCATTAGTTAAAGAAGGTGTGCTCTGCCCTAGTGCAGGGGGCATTCACACTGATGGAATCCCATATCCTTCAAGTCCTGAACAGATGATGCTATAAGAACAAAACTATTTAGGAGCTAAACTCCTAGGATGCATGCCCACATTTTAGTATCTTTCCTCAATAAGGATTTTTAAAAATTAATTTTTCTACAACTAGCATTTGATACTTGAGGAGAGGCACATACATGTCTTACTGATCTTTATATCCCTTATAAAACATAATAGGGTCATGAATTTAGAGCTGGAAAGGATTTCAGAGCCTAGCTAATTCATATACACCTCCATTTTATTTTATCTATTTATTTTTAGGCAATTGGGGTTAAGTGACTTGCCCAGGGTCACACAGCTAGTAAGTGTCAAGTGCTTGGTCTGAGACCAGATTTGAACTCAGGTCCTCCTGGCTTCAGGGCTGGTGCTCTATCCACTGCGCCATCTAGCTGACCCCTACACCCCCATTTTAGAGATGAGGAAACAGAGGCTAAGGGAGACTAAACACCTTGCCCAAGGTCACACAGCATCTGAGGCAGGATATGAATCCAAGTCTGACTCCAGAGTCAGTCATCTTTCCATTGTACTACTCTTTGTTTTGTTGTTCATTTTTTAAGTTGTGTTCAACTCTTCGTGACCCCATTTGGGTTTGTTTTTGGTTTTTTTTGGCAAAGATACTGGAGTGGCTTGCTATTTACCTCTCCAGCTCATTTGACTCATGAGGAAACTGAGGCAAACAAGGTAAAGTAACTTGCCCCAGGGTCACACAGCTAGTAAGTGTCTGAGGCCAGATTTGAACTTGGGAAGATGAGTCTTCCTGGTTTCCAGTCCAGTACTCTATGCACTATGGTGCCATCTTGCTGTCCACCATACTACTCAGCCTCCCTATGAACCACAATTCTGTATATAGTGGACATATCTGATGAACATCAAATAAATGACATAGTCTGGACCTGTGATCCCATTGGTATGGAGACTCCAGGATAATGGAGCTCCCATTGCCAAAGCAGGTTTGCATCTTCTCTTCAAAACCAGTAAGAGGTTAAATGACTGGCAAGGAGTATATATCATCAGCAGGATTTGAACCTAGGTCTTCCTGATTCTGAGGCCAACTTTCTATTTGCTATACCAGGATCTTCACAGAAATTCCTACTTTTTGGCGCTTTAGAGGCAACTACATGGCACAGTGGATACAGCACTGGGCCTGGAGTCACAAAGACCTGAGTTCAAGTGCTACCTCAATCACTTGCTGGCTGTGTGACCCTGGACAAGTCACTTTACTTATGTTTGCTTCAGGTTCCTTACTATAAAATCTATAACACCTATCTCCCAGGGTTGTTGTGAGGATCAAATGAAAAAAAAATTTAAAACACTAATCGCAGTGCTTGGCATGTAGTAGCTAATAACATATAAATGCTTATTTCCTTCCCTTCCTCCAACTCCCATCTTCTGACTCAATTTTCTATAATGGGAGCATCTTATTTTTTTTCCATTTGCCTCTTAACTTTTTGTTGAAACCTTGCTCTAATGATTTATTGTCAATCCTCCAATTCTTCAGATTTCCATAAACAAAGCTCCTCCTGCTTTTTATTTTAATTAAAAGTCTTTTATTTCCTATTCTCTCCCTTCTTCTATTAGCTACCACATGAAAGAAATGAACAAAAATGAAGAGAAAGATAATTCAACATTCCTGGGTCTCAGTCTCTGTCTCCCTTTCTCTAAAATAATTTTTTCCTTAAGTACTTGGTTGATTGATTATCCTGTATTTGAAACTATATATATATTTTTTTGTGGTGGTGGTAGTTGCAATAAAAGTTTACACCCATCTTTTCATTGGGATAAGAAACTTCCAGTGAGAAAACTTCTAGATATGCAGAATGGGACCTGCTCTATAACTGATTATCTTTGAAAATTGCCTGTGAGTGCTGAGAAGTGCCTTGCCCCACCAGGGTCACACAGCCAGAAGATAGTAGAGACATAACTTGAACCCAGATCTTTCTGACTCTGGAATCAGTTCTCTATTTTCCTACATGAATTCAATCTTTCAGTCCCAATGGAAATAAACCACAGTGAAGCTTTTGCCCTAATGTCAAAGGCATCAGGATCAGCAGATACCCACCCTACCCCCTTGTGGGGGGGGGGGGCTAATGGTGGACATGTATACATGACAGCAAACCCCATTCTGCTAAGGTTTGTGCAGCTGTTCATTGCACACATTGCGAAGTAATCTAAAGCACTGGGTAAATCCAAAATAAATTGTTTAAAGATATTTTGCTTTCTTTATCTTTAAACCAGAGCTCCAGCACCACATACACATAACATTTGCCTTTAAAAATAGCTACAGCATCATAATGTATTAAACATGAATTTTCTCTACCACTTATTAGTGGCAAGGACATGAAGTTAGAATGAGAATTGAATTTATCCCAAATCCCCATTAGGACACAGCATAAGACACACTGAAACACTGAATTACATAGTTACTTTATAAAAGTTAATTTAAAATTTTATCAATCAGGAAAATTTTTTAAAATCATGTAAGAAGGACCTGTATTTGTAATCCTCCCATATGTTGCATACATATTGACGCACTTAAATATTCAGTATTTATTTTCAGCCAGCACACACAGGTATATGTGCTGGCAAAGAACTGCTACATATTTTATGCACGCAAATTTATTATTTATGCAAATTTATTTAAAACCACACATTTGTATTGCGTGAAGCTCAAATGAATCAGGAAAGCAAGTGGCCACTAGTTCAGGTTCATACTCTCCCCTTCTTTTTACGTTGTTATCAAAGGTCTCTTTCATGCCACTATTCCTCCACCCTTTCCTTTTTTCCCCTCCTTTCCCTCCATTCCTTAATCAAGGCTTTAGAGGATCATTTCAGCTTTTAAGTTTACCCAGTATTGCATAGTTAACTTGTAATGAAGTCTCCTAAATTAATTTAGGATCAAATTCTTTCAAAAAATTTTAATCCCACTGATTTTACTTCATTATGTTTTTACAAAAAGAAGTTCTAGATATGCTAATGATCAGTAGACTTGGTGCTTGGGAAACATCAGAAATCAGTACAAAATGTTTATTACATTATGAAATGACTAAATCATTGCTCCCTTTGTATCAAAATACTCCTAACTGAAATCAAAATGCTCCTACTTTACTAATGGTTCATTTCCTTATTTCAATTATGCAATTTCAATGTGATTTTTAAGAACTTCACAGATTCTATCAAAATTAAATTAAACTCTTTTATCAATGAGTCACATGAAAGACAGTCATGTTTTTTCTCGAGGTCTCAGTTTCTGAGGAAAGAGTTCCTTCCAATTCCGTTCTCTGATTCTGGGATTCTAAAAAAAGACTTCATTTAAGAGCTAACACTTAACAATATCATAACAGACTCCAACAAAACCATTTACTCTACAGGTAAAAAACAACGATGCTTATTTAAATGCTATTCTAGGTCTTTGTCAGTTTCTCCCAGTTTAACAAGGATTTAAGAAAAATTAATCAAATTCACAGATCAGGCATCCCAAAAAATTAAACATATATTTTCACAGTTTAGAAATCTAAACATACTAAAATCTACACCATGTAGATTCATTAGTTTCTTCATCTGATAAATGGGGATAATGTTACCTCTGGTAGCTATATTATAGCACTGTTGTGAGGACCAAATGAGATAATGTTCATAAAGGCTTTGTAAACCTTTAAAAATTACATAAATGTCAGCTATATCATTGTATATTCTCCAATCCTCTTAGTCTTTTAAGTCGGTATTTGGAAATAAAGAGGTATATTAATAGAGGCTAAGATAAAAGTACCAGGAAAAAAATGTGGAACTAATAAGCTCTCCTAATGCAAGCTTTTTTTTTTCGTGATGGTAAAAACACCTTAAAAAGAAGGTTAAGAGGCAATTAATGACAAAAACTTAACTAAAATATAGCAAATGTGATATCATAATACCTTGGTAAATACGAGAATTATGAAAGCCATGAAATTAAAGGACTTTGATATATGTAAGATCAGTAGAAATGATTCATCATTATTTAATGGACTTTTAATTTTTAAATGCCATGTTCCAATGAAAAAGGTATACTGAACAGGGGAACTGGAAATTTCAACAGAGAATCAAGACAAAAGAAACAAACTTTATATGAGAAGGGTACGCTTACCCAGCCGCTTCTTCTTTTGTCAACCCTTTCCATTTCAATTCCAGATACTTATCAGTCTCACCTTTAATTTTCAACAATTGGGCCCTAAATTTAAATGAGAGGAAAAAAATTAAAAGAGAACTGAAGTGCCAAGAAGAAAGATGACAAGACATACAGATGGAAACTAGAGGAGGAGAAATACTGGAGGAGAACCACTCATCGATAAGTCTGCTGAAGAGGAGCAGTGTTGCACAAAGAATTGAGCAAATTGAGTTAAACCTTTAGAATAAATAGCTGTATTCAAGTCCTTATTATACAGGACTGAGAAAAGCTACTGATCCCAGAATCTAAATCAATATGGTACTCAAGGACAGTATATTCATAAAACCTTTTTTCCCTTCAGTTTTAAACTTGGAAACTTTAATAATGTAACTTATAATAATATATTAACATATCTTACATATTATATACGTATAATATATTACATATAATATGCTATATTTTATAATATAATCACTAAGAGGACTTTAAATGCAAAAAAATTGTTAGCTGTAGTGACTCAGTTTACTTTCTCATCTATGGAAGTCATTTCACATATTTATTTTCAGGGGTTTTTTTGTTTGCTTCAGATCTGTGATTTCTATTTTTAAATTAAAAAAATTAAAATTTTTTTTAACTGGAGTACAACATCGCATCCTCTTTTAGATATGCTCCAGTTAAAAAATACATATCCAAAGGACAGAACTTAGAGCAGTGAGTAAAAGTTACAAAGCAGGCAACTTTGAGATAATATGGAGAAACTTCCAAATGATTGGCACTACCCAAAAAGGGAATTGGCTGTCTTTGGAAGTATTGAGTTCTCTGTCATTGAAGGTCTTCAAGCAGAACCTAGATCATCACAGATCAGAGATGCTACAGATGAGATTCATGCTGAACTCTGAGAAGATTCCTTTGATTTCTAATATTCTCTGAGTATCATTGTGATAGTGTTCCTACTCAGATAGTCTGTAACTGGTCATCAACAACACCAGAGCCATTATTTCTGATCTTAACTCAGATCCAATTCACGGTGAGTGGCAAACATTGGCCTCTTTCTTTTGAGACAGGTACCAGCAAAGATCCCCTAACTTACCTATGCCTAGTATAAGAGTAAATGGTACTCCTATTTGATACATTAGGTACCAAATGGTACCTAATTTTAGGTATATTAAATACCTAATGGTACATTAGGGTACATTCAAGGACATACTTAATCCATGGAATTGATGAACAATATCGGTATATCATAACCTCTTGGGACTAGCTTTACTCCATGAATTTTCCTCTTATTCCTATTCCCTGACTACCTTTCCTCTATGTCCACTGGAAGTGTAGCAAGACAAAGGATCACAATAATTAAAAAAAAAAAAGTGAAACAAAAAAGCCCCAAAACACCAGAATCAGAGTCATTTACTTTGTGAGGCCTGACGGGGAACATGTCTTCCTCTTTCTTGTTAAGAGGGCGAGCTTTGAGTATTCTATCTGCACAGGTGGCAAAGTCGTCATGGTGGACTAAGAGAAAAGAACAGAAACAGTATTTACTTTAATGATGGGTTTCAAAGGGTTGAAATCTTACCAGCGATCTACATCCTGTTATAGCAACTGGTACTGAAAGCATTCATGAGGCAGACACTAACTTATCCAGCTCAGGGAGCATTCGGGCTTGCTTACTTTCTTTACTTCTTTCCATGTCTTGCTTTTGACCACTTGATGAATGATTTGCACATGCAGGATGAAGTAGAGTAGGGACACATAGGTGGAACAGTGGGTAGAGCACTCATCTTCCTGAATTCAAATCTGGCCTCAGATACACTTACTAACTGGGTGATTCTGGGCAAGTCCCTTCACCCTGTTTGCCTAGGTTTCCTCATCTGTAAAACGAATTAGAGAAGGAAATGGCAAACCGCTCTAGTATCTTTGCCAAGAAAACCCAAATGGGGTCATGAAGAGTCAGACATGACTGAACAACAACAACAGAGGAAAATAAACTGTTTCAGAATGGTTGAGTTTGAGATGGAGGCAGTGAGGTAGAACAAGGGAGAGTATACTAGAGTCAGAAGACCTAAATTTCAATCCAGCTTCAGGCAATAACTAGCTGTGTGGTCCTAGGCAAGGGTCTGTTTGCTCAGTTTCCTCATTTGTAAAATGGGCATCAAAATTGCACCTGCCTCCCAGGGTTGATGTGAGATCAAATGAGTTAATATTGTAAAGCTTTTTGTGAACAGCAAAACACAATATGCTAGCAGTTACTAGCTATTGTAATGGTAAAGATACTGAGGAGGCTACTGGAAATAGGAGAGGGTGGGGGGCGGTGATTTTTGAAGTTATAAATGAAGAGAAAGATAAAAAAATGTGTATATATATTCCACAGGGTTATCTTTTGGTTTATAGACATAGGTGTTGGGAGCTATAATTCTAGATATGATAGTTGTGGGAACAGAAGAGACTAAAGACAGATCAGAAGGCTAAGGGCAGAATCTAAGGCGACCCCCACTCTAAGACATTAGAAAAAGGAGAAGGTAGAAGTTAGATGTGTAAGGAGAGACCAGAGAAGATGGTGCTTCAGAAACAAAGGTATTAAGTGTGGACTCTAAAATCTCCCCTTAGGGCAAGGATCCATGAAATTAAAAAAAATATATATTTTTGATCATTACATTTCAATGTAATTAGTTACCTTCATAATCTGGGTTTTTAAGACATTATTCTGAGATGTGAGTCTCTAAGGTTCACTAGATTGCCAAAGTGATTCCATTACACACACACACACACACACACACACACACACACACACACACACTAAGAATTTCTGCCTTAGAGTGATGTGATACTTTCAGAAAAAAGTGCCAGATCAGAAATACAGCTGAAGCAGTTTCTGAAAGTCCTTTTCCTCAGTTCCAATCTTAATCAGAGTATAGCCCCCCCCCCTTTGTTTCTTGGAGGGTTATACCAAGCATTGCCAAGTACAAGATATCAAGGGGGTCCATGTATGGCTGTTTCTACTCTTCCCCAATTGCTTTCTTGACAGTTATAGCATCGAGAAAAAAGACAAACCCATGTTAGGGAAAAGGTCTCCTTGTGAATTCAATGGTGTCCTTCCCAAGTCACAGAATCTCATCGAGGCCATACATACTCTGTAAACAATCCAAACTTAAGGGGACCAAATTTGGCCAGCCTTGCCCAACTCTTCATTTTCCTTAAAGACCCCATGGCAATGTCATCCCTGCAAACTGGTTTGTCAGTGGCACATCTAAAGGGGCCTCTCTGCTTTCATCCAACACTCTACCGACTGGCCGTGGGAGCTCAGCCACCATGCTGACTGCTTCTATAACTACAGTGCTAACTATAAGGTGAGTGGAGTAGGGGAAGGGAATAAGAATTGTGTAATGCCTCCTATGGGTCAGGCATTGTGCTAAGAGCATTGGTACCTGAAGAGAAAGTATCAAATGCTCTAATCAACAATAAACTGGAAAGTATTTATTAAGAACCAATTATGTACCACCCACTGTTCTGGGTTCTGGGGACTCAGATAAAAGTAAAACTATCTCTGTCCTCAACAAGCTCACTTTCTATAGGGGGAGATAACATGTATAGGGGAGATAACATGTATGTAAAATACACACAAAATAGATTACTTATTTTAGGGGGGGAAAGCATTAATAGTTAACAGGTTCAGAAAATGTTTCATGGTGGTTGAGCTGAGGTTTGAAGGAAAGTAGGGATTTTAAAAGGTGGTGAGAAGGGGGTACATTTCAATTATGGAGTGGTCAAAGTGCCTGATACTAGAGAAAGGTCTCTGGGGATGAAGACTGAGAAAGGGCAGTTGGGGAAGCTATGTGGTGTAGTGGATCAGAGCGCTGGGTGTGGAATCAGGAAAACCTAAATTCAAGTCCAGCCTCAGATACTTACCAGCTATGTGACCCTAAGTAAGTCACTTAATCTCTGCCTCAGTTTCCTCATCTGTAAAATGGGGATAATAACAGTCCCTGCCTCCCAAGGTTGTTGTGAGGATCAAATGAGATAGTACTTGCAAAGAACTTACTGAGCACAGTGCCTGGCACATAGCACTATATAAATGTTAGCTATCATCATCATTATCACCAACACCACCATCATCATAATCATCTTCATCATTATCATCATCATCATTATCACCACCACCACCACCACCACCACCACCACCACCATCATCATCATCATCTTCATCATTATCA
>NW_020954562.1:7254971-7306053 GCF_900497805.2 Vombatus ursinus
CACCACCACCACCACCACCATCATCATCATCATCTTCATCATTATCATCATCATCATCACCATCATTATCACCACCACCACCACCATCATCATCATCATCTTCATCTTCATCATTGTGATCTTTCCAAGAGTACTTTCTATAGCTTAATGGGAACAAATGCCAGAGATGAAATGTTGTGTTAAGGCAGAAGTGGAGGAAATGGGTATAAATTACTTTTTCCAAGAAATTTGGTGATAAAAAAGAAGATGAAATATGGAATAGTAGCTTCATTGGTAGAAGGAATTAGGGAAAGTCTCATTGTAAGATTGGGGAGACCTAAGCATGCTTCTAAGTAAATGAGAAGGAGAGAGTATAAAGAGACTGACAGAAGACTTATCATGGACAAAAAGATGATTCATCGACTAGGTCCTGAAGGAAGCAGGAAGCAAAGGGCACAGAGGTGAAGGACAGAAGGTCAGGGAGGTGAAGGATTTTAGTGAGAATCTTTGGACTGACTGACCACTTTGGTATAACAGTAAGAGAACTGGACTCGAAGCCAGAAGACCTGAGTTTAAATTCGGTCTCAGTCACCTACTACCTTACCTGTGTGACCTGGGCAAGTCACTTAAACTCTCTGGGCCTCAGTTTCCTTATTTTTTGGGGGGAGGTAATCAGGGTTAAGTGATTTGCCCAGTGTCACACAGCTAGTAAGTGCCATTTGAACTCAGGTCCTCCTGACTCCAGAGCCAGCACTCTATCCACTACACCATTTAGTTGCCCCTCCTCAGTTTCCCTATTTGAAAAATGAGGGAGGTGGTGGTAGACTAAATGGTCTTTAACTTCTCTTTCAATTCTAAATTTGTAATCCTAGGATGCTAATTGTATTAGCTTTGGGTGAAATTAAAGTGAAGGAGTTAGACCTGGACGACAGGGATGAGTGAGTGACTGAAGCTTTTAAGGGAATGGGAGAGCTTTTAAGGGAATGGGAGAAGCTGATGGGATAGACAGTGGTCAAAGCAGAATTTAGGAATCTAGGATTTGGTAAGAGAGTTTCCTGAAGGAAAAGGGCCAAAAGTGGAGTCAGGAATTTCCCCAAATAATAGAAGGACCTGATTAGTTTCTATGGTGACTTTGGGTCATAGTAGCTAGGCCTCCTGTCAGCACAGGACTGGGAAGCATTAATACTGACCCCATAAAATGTGCCTACCTATGTTCAATATAAAATGCATACTTTCTTTTAAACATGGGACAGAAAAATCCATTCCAAAAGATAATTACCCAACAAAGTCAAGTTTGTCATTTCAAAGTACTGTACATAGAAATGAACAAGACTTCTCTGTCATCCACATCAACTGGAAATTTTTTTTCAAGTTCTCAGTCAACGTTTCCTACTATTAAAGTTTCAGCTGCCAGTTCCTTCATTTTGCTTCCTCTGATCTAAGAACATTAGCAGCGGGAGCACCTTTACTCTTAAATTTAATTTAATGTAAGTATCGTAAGCCCTGCTGGCAAGCCTCAAGGCATAAACTTTGAATGGGGGGTGGTAAAAACTGAATTTTCAAGTGAAAAAAGTTGAGATATTTTAAGTGAGTGCAAAACAGGAAAAAGAAATCGAATCCAGAGCTAATCTATGTAGCAAAGATTTTCCAGTGTGTTACTCTCCTTTCCAGACTCAGATTTTGTAAGCTTTTCATGCCTTAATCGACAGTTTCATGGGTTGCTGTGGTCATCTTGTGGTCAACATGGTTGTGATGAACCTCTCTACGTTTAGACAGGCTGGTCCTCAGCTGCATCACAAGCACAATCGACTTTCAGGCCTTTGCTTAATGCTATCCCACCATTGTTGGTACATTCAGCTGGCATGGTGGTCAAGAAATGAGTCACCTTCATACCAAGACGAGGCGGCAGAACAGATTTCAGTACACATAAATATTGTCTGAGTTAGTAATTTGGGTACTCCATTTTAGGAAGCAAATTGATTAGCTGGAAAGCATCCCAAGAAGGACAATTAAATTGGTGAATGGTTTTGAGATTAGGACATAAAATGATCCCTCAAAGGACTGGTGATATTCAGTCTGGAGAAAACGACTTAAGAGGTGGGGAGTGATAGTTAATTTTTTTTAAAGAATGTGAAAGACTGTTATATGGAAGAGGGAATAGACTTATTCTGTTTGGCAAGAGAGAGAACAGAAGTTGAAAAGAGGCCAATTTTGGCTTAAGGTAAGGAAAAACTCTTCAACAATTGGAGCTATTCAGAGGCAGAATGAGCTGCCTCAGGAGGTAGTGGCTTTAACATCACTGGCAGTGTTTGAGCACAGGCTGGCTAACCACTCACCAGGCATGTGGATAAATCATACAGTGCATCTAATTTACAGATATTCATGTCAGGGTGGGAGAGGGAATCCGTTCTTGGCAATTGGTGGAACTGAACTAGATGGCTTCCATGCCCCCTCTGATATTCTTCTATGCTTAATTAAAGTGACACATACTTGTATTACAATTTAGGAGTCCAGAATCGTGGGGAAGCTAACACCCGTTTTGAGCATCATTAACAGGAACAGTTACCACTGTTGTCTATTTTGCCTGGAATGAGGTTTCACCATTGTAGGCCTGACATTGATGGAGTTTAGAAAGCCTTCATTTTTTCACATTGAACTAAGTTATTCTCCCCAAGCCTGGCTTGGTCAGGCTATACTCCCAAACCCTCCAGATAACTCAGAGCTAGAGGCAACATCAAAGATTGAGTCCAGTGGGATTCTGTGATTATGACATAGGCCTCTGGTCACCTATCCTGCAGTCATGAATGTCCTGGTTACGAATTCTACTCCTAAAACCTAGATGGAAAGAGGCCCAGGGGGTGGGACTGAAGAGAGGGAAAACGAGAGAGAAGAGAGTTGATGGGGATCTTCTCCAGTTGCCAGCTACAGAGGGCACAGAAAGAAGCATCATACCAGAAGTTTAGTGTCTTTGAGAAGTACTGGGAACATTCTGAGTAGAAGGCAGAGAGGGGGCATCACCCAGGGTGCTAGCTTATGGGAGGTGCTACATATGGTTTGAAGGGCCTGCTGAGCCAAAGATCAAAGAGTTGCCTAAAGCCTTTCTATTGTTGGTATTCAGAAGAAATTTGGTGGAGCCTTTGATCTCCTGGTTGACTGTGTATCACAGTTACTGTCTCTGGTAGTTGGCCCTCACTAGCACAGACAAATGAGAATGCAAAAGTACAGGATGAAAGGTTTGAGAGTGCTAGGTAAGACTGAATGCTTCCTGGGGTATAAGTTTAAATTGCGGCCCCCCAGTAAAATTCTTCAAAGGGGATCCCTCCTGCCCACCCTCATCCTGAACCATGATCGAGGGGTGTGGCTGGGGTGGGGAGGGGGGATCTAGCACTTTAGGAGGGATGCTTGAGTAGTTATGACTGCTTCTCTGTCAGAGACATCAGATGGACACTACTGCCTAACTCTAACTCTTTAAAAAGCTTTAAGAATGTTACTGCAAAGCATTAAATAGTGTATAAATTCCTTGTACATCCTAGGTCCTCTATAAACTTTAGTTGAATGATGAATGAATTATTCGGCTGCTAGTGGACTGGGTAGCTAGGTGGTACAGTGGATAGAGCTCTGGGCCTGGAGTCAGGAAGATTTTTCTTCCTGAGTTCAAATTTGTTCTCAGACACTTAGTAGCTGTATGATGTAGGGCAAGTCACTTAACCCTGTTTGCCTCAGTTTCCTCATCTGTAAAATGAGCTAGAGAAGGAAATGGCAACCCACTCCAGTATCTTTGTCAAGAAAACCCTAAACGGGGTCACAAAGAGTCGGACATGACCGAAAAATCACTGAATAACAACAAAGTGGATTCAAGAGAACTCTAAGTGTTTGACTGCAACATAGTACAACTTAATTATTCCAGCAATTAACGATCACTTAAATTTTCATACCAATGTCACAAGTTACCACGAACATCTATAAGGAAAGATGTAATTTCAATATCATTTTAACTAAGAGTAAATGAAGTATATTAAGATTTGTTCTTAAAAAGTCAGAAAGTTCCATTTTGCCAGAATTATGGAATAATGGTAGTCACTGAAACAGTTATATCCTTTTTATAATTTTGAATTATTTGGGATGGGTGTGCAATCCTGTTAATGAAAATTTTTTATTACATTAAATATATATATACATATATACATATATATGTATATATATGTATATACATATATATGTATATATGTATATACATATATATGTATATACATATATATGTATATATATATGTATATACATATATATGTATATATATGTATATACATATGATAGGAGATAATAACTACGGAAAGAGCTTAGAAAGCTCAACTTAACTTACATTTTAAGGTTAGGCCAGATGTATCTCCGGTCTTATGGACTTCCAAATGCAAAATCAAGAAAACAAACAGTAATAATGAAAGAAAGAAGAAGAGAGGGTACAGCTAGGTGACGCAGTGGCAAGAGCACTGGTCCTTGAATCAAGAGGACCTGAGTTCAAATCTAGCATCAGACGCAAAACACTCACTAGCTGTGTGACTCTGGGCAAGTCACTTAACACCATTTGCCTTGCCAAAAAAAAAAAGATGGTTAAGGTCAACTTTTAGAACATATACATTTTTATATGTGCAGTAAGAGCTAAAATTTCTTGAATATTTTTTAAAAAATGAAAGCTACTCCAGGACCATATCTTTAATTCAGTGAATTACCTCTCCCCCATCAAAAAATAAAACAAACAAAAACTTCTCCCACATTTTGCATTGTGTCTGTGGCTTTTTTTGGTTAAGACCTACCTGAGCTTTGGAGCTTATTCTTTAGGACCCCTGACTCATGAGTATTCCCAGTTTTCTACATATTATGGGTATTACAGGTAGGAACCAACAAGCAAGGTGACTCAGCTAAGATTTCAACACTATGGTTAAGATAGATAGATAGATAGATAGATAGATAGATAGATAGATAGATAGATAGATAGATAGATAGATGATAGATGGATAGATGGATGGATGGATGGATGGATGGATGGATAGATAGATAAAGCATGGATGGATAGATGATAAATATCTAGTATCTATATCTATATATGGATCTATATTTAGATATATTATCTATCTATCTGTCTGTCTATTTGTCTATCTTCTGTTTGGCAGGAAAGAGAATGGAAGCAAGAATGAAAAGAAGCATATTTAGGCTTGAGGTAAGGAAAACTAACATTTGGAGCTATTAAAAAATGGAATTATCTATATCTGTGTGTGGAATAGATATGTATGTGGAAATATATATGCAATATAAATAGATAATACACATATATGTGTGTATATATCTATACATACTTATCTGTGTGTAGAATAGACATATGTAGGATATATGGAATATTATGTAAGTACACATATGTGTATATATCTATATCTGTATACCTATATGTGGATTATATGTGTGTGTGGGAATATAATACATATATACATATTTGTGAATATATATACCTACGTTTATATCCATATAGATAGATAGCTGGTAAACATAAGTATGTATGTATGTATGTGAGTATATACATATATACATGCATGCATACACACACACATACAGCTAGGATTCTCAGTTTTCTTCTTTCCCTCTCCTCTGACTTTCAAGTCTGGATTAATTTATTACTATCATCATCATCATCATCATCATTATTAACTGAGAGTGCTCACCGGGTATGTAGTGTGGGGGTGGGAAGGGGGGTTTGCTTCTTTTAATTTAGCCTCTGGAAGGCTCCGCTACTCAGCTTAGCTGGCGGGATTCTCAGAGCTGGCAGGCTGGGGGTGGGGGGTGGGGGAGGGCAGGCTGAAAATGACTCTGGGCTGGTGATAAATAAATACCCAGCCGCAACCCCACCCAGCCTGCACCCTCAAATAGTGGGGTGGGGACCAAGTCCCGGTTCTTGGCTCAGCCCAACTGCTCCTCTTCCTGAGGGGTCCTCCCTCCCGCGCCCCCTCCCTGGGCCAGGCGGGGGTCCGAGACGGGTGAATGGGGGGTGAGGGGGCTAGGTGGCCCTCTCTCCCGCCTCCACCCAGGTATCCCCGCTCCCGGTCCACGAACCTCAGCCTGGCTGTCTGGGGGGCCAGAAGAAGCCAAGGTTTTTCTTTCTTCCCTCCTCCTGCTCCAGCTCCTCCTCCTCCTGGGGCGGCGGCGACAGCCCCGGGACGTGCTGCTGCCCCCTCTTCCAGCTTCTTCCGCAGCCCAAGTCACCGCAACCCTCGCCTCTCGCCAGCCCCAGGCGGAGGGATGCCCTGAGAATGAAAGGGTGCGGGAAGGGAGGGGGGACGCCAAGAGCGGTCACTAGGGAAACCGCAGAGACGTGGGCGGGGCTCCCCGCCAGATCTCTTCGGACCAGGGGCGGGGCCTAAGAAAGCACGGGTCTTAGGGGAAGGTGACACCTGCTAGAGCCTAGAATCCCAGGATCGCAAGTAAGAGATGAAGGATAAGAACTGGAAGGGTCCTTAAAGATCCAGAACCTTCATTTTACAGATGGGAAAACCGAGGCCTGAGGAATTTAAGTGACTTGCCAAAGACCCATAGAAGCATTCAGGAGGAGAGCTGGGTTCCTTTGAGAACAGAGAACCCTATTTCACCACTCAACAGGTGGTCACCTGACTGCATACGATGCCATGCTGATCACCACCTGTGTTACTTCCCCCTTCTCTCCCACTTTCCAACATCTGCCTATCTATCTTTATCTTTACATACCAGGCTCTTTTCACCTTCTCCATGAAAATTTCCCAGACTGGTGTAATCTTTGACTTCCCTGAAATCCTACAGTTATTTTCAGTATCACACAAACCAAGGCAGGTTCCCCCCCCCATCTTACACAATTCTCTTATTGTTTCATGTATGCAAACTTGTCTTCCACAAATCAACAGGAACTCCTTACAGGCAGGAACTTTATCTTACTAACCTTTGTTAGTAGGTCCTACTGTACTTAGGATGGCACATAAATCAGCAGCATGGTAAGAGAGAAGAGTACTACATTTGAAGTTAAGGACCTGAGATAGAACTGCACCTGTTCCCTGTGTAATGTGGGCCAAATCACTTGACCTCCCTGGGCCTCAGCTTCTTCATCTGTAAAATGAGGGAATGAGACGTGAAACACACCACCAACTGGGGGGGCAACACTTTGGGAGTGAAACCAAACCAGATTAAAATATAATTGGGAAATATTTATCAAAATAAAGAAAAATGCATTAAAGACAGACAACATTACATTTTAAAACCAAGTCAATATGCAGCCCGCAAGGATGTGGTTGGGTTAATGGCCCTCATTTCTATTTGAGTTTGACATCAATGGACTAGATGATCTTCAGAGTTCCTTCTAACTCTGATCTTTCGCTTCCTATCTATTTCCTGTGACATCAACTCTGAATTCTATGATGTTGAAAGCCCAATACATCTTTTCTGAATTTGTCTTATCTCCTTTGTACCATAGGGCAGTGAGGTAGCACTATGGATAGAGAGCCAGCCCTGAAGTCAGGAGAACCTGAGTTCAAATATGGCCTTAGATACTTACTAGCTCTGTGACCCTGTTGTTTGCCTCAGTTCCTCATCTGTAAAATGAGCTGGAAAAGAACATGACAAACCACTCCAGTATCTTTGCAAAGAAAACCATGAATAGGAACACGGAGAGTTTGAAATGACTCAACAACAGTAATAAAACTTTGTACTGCAGGCTCAAAGTTTTCCTCCTCAAGACTTTTTGTTTTCTGAACCTTCATCAGTATAAATTTTCCTTCATCTGTACAGGTCATTGTCTCCTCTGTGCCTTAATGGATATAGGTGCTATTATTATCCCCATTGTACAATTGAGGAAACTGAAAGAGACAGGTTAAATGGCTTACCCACATCACACAGCTAGCTAGTCATTGTCTGAGACCTAATTTGAACTAGGGTCTTCCTGATTCTAGGCCCAACACAGTATCCACTGCAGCAGATGATACCATCTGCTGTGCCTCCAGATAACAGGCATACAAGATCTGTTGCCATACATGTGTTTTTTTTTTTTAATCTCCAACTTGATAATTGTAACTGATATTTATATAGTGCTTTTAAAGTTTGCAAAGTCCTTTGTAGACATTATCTAATTTGAGTCTCAAAACCACCTGAGAAGTAGATATTAGCATCCCCATTTTATAGATTAGAAAACTGATAGGAGTTGTCAGCACCTTTTCATCTTCAAGAACCCAAAATTACCTCTATGAGGACAGTGAGTCATCAGAAGAGAACTTTATCGGAAAGGTCACATAGCACTTACTGGAGAAGATTCTGGAGAACATGTTGGGTAGCTTAGGGTGATGATGGCATACTAACATGGTGTTGAAGACAAAATATAACTACAACTGTACCCTGTGGTTTAGACTTATCTGCTAGAAACAATTTTATTTAACATAACATAACATCCCCTATGATCTCTGATATGATTCTCTGTCCCAAGATGATTTGAGGTAATATTTATAGGAACTTTGAACAAAGAAAAGATCATAATATTTTAATACATAGTTTGGAGTTAATATTCCAGAAGTTACCTTACTCCCCTTAAGGATGGAAGAGTTCCTTTCTCTAATTAATGTCTTACCTGTGACTATAAAGGGGGACACTACCCTTTGGAAGGTAAAAGCCAAATCACTTCAGATGGTTGGAGAGAAAATGGGTTATCTAGAAAAGAGTTAAAAATTTGGTTGTCACTTTTATTCCATTTCAGAGGAAAGCATTAGCTTTTCTTTTTCCCATGTACCTAAAGGGAAAGGCTGGAAAGGATTTTAGGCTGGAGTTGTAGAATTTCTTATTATTCCTAGAGAATCTAAAAAAATTTTTTAATCTGCTTTCTTAGTCACGCTTTCAGAGAAAGGCAGCATGGTGTAGAGGATTGAGTTCTGTCATCCAGTCAGTCAGTCAGTCAATAAACATTTATTAAGCACTACTATGTGCCAGATACTGTGTTAAATTCCATCGATACAAAAATAGGCAAAAGACAGCCCCTGCCATCAAGGGGCTCACAATCTAATGGGGGAGACAATAAACAAACAAATGTAAATATATATAAACACATATAAACTATATGGAAACGCTTCCTATAGAAGATGAAGTCTAAGTTGGAATTTGAAGAAAGCCAGGAGATGGAAAAGAGGGAAGAAGAAGGAGAACATTCTAGGCACGAGGGACCGTCAGAGAATATGCCCTGAGCTGAGGGATGGAGGATCTCATTCATGGGATTGCCAGGAGGCCAATGTGACTGAATTAAAGCATATATGTTGGGAAGTAAGTATAGAGGACTGGAAAGATCGAGGGTAGGGCAAGTTTATGAAGGGATTTGAATACCAAGCAGAGGATTTTGTATTTGATCCTGGAGGTGACAGGGAACCACTGGAGTTTATTAAGTAGGTGGGGGTGACATGTCTGAACCTACACTTTTGGTGGCTGAATGGATGATGGATGAAAGTGGGGAGAGACTTGAGGCAGGCAGATTTACCTGCAGGCTACTGCAATAATCCAGGCATGAAGTGAAAATGGCCTGAACCAAAGTGGTGACTATCGTAGGAGAGAATTTGAGAATTTGAGGTATATTTGAGAGATGTTATAAAGGTGAAATCAGTAAGCCTTGGCAATAGAGTGTATGTGGCGGGAGAAGAGAAAATAAAGAATTGAGGATGATACCCAGGTTGTAAGCCTATGGGACTCAGAGTATGGTGTTGCCTTCTAAAGCAATAGGTAAGGTAGGAGGCAGGGAGAGTTTAGGGGGAAAGATAATAAGCTAAATTTTAGACATATTAAGTTTGAGGTGTCTATTGCACTTTCAGTCGAAGATGAGAGAATAGAGGTCAGTAGAGAGGATATTATTGAGAATCATCAGCAGAGATGCTAATTAAATCCATGAGAGCTGATTAAACTACCAAGTGAAGTAGTCTAGAAGGAGAAGAGAAGAGGGCTCAGGACAGAATCTCATGGGATGTCTATGGTTCGAGAGCATGATCTGGATTAGGATTCAACAAAGAGACTGAGAAGGAGGAGTCAGATAGGAGAAAAACCAAGAGAGAGTGGTGTCCTGAAAACCTAGAGAGAAGAGACTAATAGGGAGAAGAGAGGGATCAACAGGGTCAAAGGCTACAGAGAGGTCAAGAAGAATGAGGATTGAGAAGACGCCATTGGATTGGGCAATTAAGAGATCACTGGTAACTGGAGAGCAGTAGCAATGGAATGATGAAGCCAGAAGCCAGATTGTAAGGAGTTAAGAAGAGAGCAAGAGGAGAGGAAGTGGTGGCACCCATCATAGATCATCTTCTCTAGGAGATTAGCCACAAAGGGCAGAAGAAATAGAGGATGTTAGTTAGCAAGGATGGAAGGATCAAGTGAGCATTTTTGTGAGGATGGGGAAGGCATGGGCATGTTTGTAGACAAGTAAGGAGACAGTAGGTAGGGAGAAATTGAAGATAAGTGATAATGTAGGGATGACAGAAGGGGTAATCTGTTGGAGGAGATAGAAAGGTATGGGGTTGCTTGTGCAGGTAAAAGGATTTGTCTTGGTAAGGAGCAAGGCCACTCTTCAAGTGAGATGGGTGAAGGAGGGCATAGTGACAGAAGGCATCTAAGAGTTACAAGTTGAGAAAGAGGGGAGAAGAGGGAGCTCATGGTGAATGACCTCCATTTTTTCTGTAAAATGAGTCAAGTTTCTTTTCTGAAAGGTCAGAAGAGGGGGAATCATAGGAGATTTGAGGGAAGATGAAAAGGTTTGGAAGAGCCACTGTGGAGAGTGGAAGAGTAGGTTGGTAAGTTAGATATAGAAGGATTGTTTAGCAGTAGTGAGAGCCAGGTATAACATAAATTTGTAACAGCCCCAGTCAGAATGGTTGTGTGATTCTCTCCACCTTCTTCAAAAGCATGTTTGTAGCAGAATGACCTTTAAGTAGGGATCTGGGCATCCCCAAATGGAGCAATACTGCCAAATATTCCAGTGGAATTGCAGTTGTTTTGCCTAAATTTAAGTCCATTCAATCAAACTAAATATTTTTAAGCACATGCAAAGAACTGTGTTAGGTATTGGATTTATAAAGAGAAAAATCAAACAGTACCTGACCTCAGAGGACTTATATTTTGGGGGTAGGAGAGAGGCAATGAAAAAAATTTTTACCAGACAAAAGAATGCAATGTGATTTGAAGAGGAAAGTATACTTATGAGTAGAAGGATCAAAGAGTGAATTTCTTCCTCCTTAGATGGTATAATTAATATGATTATAGACATTTTACTTTCACTTTTTTATGAAAAAATGGATACTTTTTAATTTAGCTTTCATTTCTAAGTACATTTCCCTCTTTCACACCAGTCAATTTTTGTAATATAGAAAAAAAAAGAAGAAAAAAGCTATTTAGCAAAACTAACATGTTAACTGATGTAACCTGAATCCCAAAGCCCATTAGGATGGACTTTCTCTTCCTCTTCCCCTTCTCATTGATGGAAATCAATGCCCTGTGCCTATATTAGGGGTAAGGCAGAGTTGGGGAGATCAGGCAAGAGGAGAGCACTGGGCTCTTTGAGCCTATGGAGTTTCTTTAGTTGCTTTAATTCTTTTTGGGTTCTGCAATCAGTTGGGGGCATTTCTGGCTTCCAGATCTGAGAGAGAACAGGGACATACCAAGCCCTACTTCAGGCTGCTGAAGGGAGAATAAGATTCATATGAGAAGAAAACAATACAAGAGAAACTTTTTCTATCATGTCCCTATCCCCAGCTTGCTACACTAGGGGCTTTGAGGAATTTCCTTTGGGTGGGACCTGAGACTCTTTCCTGATCGAGCTGAATTATCTCTCTACAAATGAGATAGCTCCTTCACTCAGAATTGTTTTGCATATATTTTCCTACATAAACTGTCTCTGATTTCTGTCTTGCTGTTGACTTGAATAAATGAGTTCCTTTGCTACTTCCCATGTGTGTTCATTATGGAGTATGTATGTGGTGAAAAGGGAGTGAAGCGTTAGATATAAAGCTTGGGTCCTCCTTTTTTTCCAACTAACTAAACAAGTTTAGTTGAATCTGAAAACCATATACCCTAGACCAGCACTTCTTAAACTTGCGATCCCATATGGGGTTGTGAAAAATTTGATAACAGTAAAAGGTTTCTGAACATGTAATAACCAACAATTAATTAAAAATCAAACACATAATGAATTTGAGGTGTTTCTGATAGAGCTTGCCTATGTTGCATTGTGCAACTTCACTGTGGCCTTGTTTCTGAACACAAAGCATGGGCACTTTACACTGGGCATGCCCTCAGGCCACAGGAATACCAAAGAAAACTGCTGAAATGTTAAAAGGGGTTCCAAGTGGAAAAAATTTAAGAAGCCCTGCCCTAGACTAATAATATTTAAGGGGACAGATAGAGGTAATTCTAACCCAGTACTACCATCTCAGAGGAGACTAGAGTGGCCAAACTTCTGTAGCCAACCTCCTGCTTCTCCTCTTGGAAGAAATCAAAGTCTCCCTTATAGAATAGGGTGGGAAGAAGAGCTAGGGATGTCCATTCTGCTTCCCTTTAAGTCACACAATGACACCCACCACCACCACTACATATTAGGGACAGTTCTTACTATATTGAGGCTAATAGTATTTGCAATGTTCTACACCTATAGTCTCCCATTTTTGCAAATAAGGAAAGGATGCATATTTTCCTTGTTATTTTTCCTATTTACATTGTTGTAGTCATGGGAGCCAAGATGGTGGAGTAAAGGAAACGTTCTAGCCAAGCCTTCTCAACATTCTCCTCTAAATAACATTAAAATAATGTGTCAAATAGAATTCTAACATGGTATAACCAACAAAAGGTCAAGGTAAGACATTTTTCTAGCCAGGATAACTTTGAAGGACAGAAGGAGAGTCCTGTAGCACAGGGACAGGAGGTGACTGGGAGCACAATCTGGTGGCCACACCAAACTGTGGGCCTTAGAAGAAGCAGTAACAGCTGTACTGGGAGCACTCAACTCCCAGAGATGGTAAAGGGACTGAACACCTGACCAGGGAGAGACTACATGGGACCCCTGTGTTAGTACTGGGAGCAGGACTTGTCACCATTTGGCAACTCTACTGCCCATGCCAAGTTGCAGTTCCAGAGCAGAGAGAAGTGCTTGCAGTCATAAGGGAACAGAGACCCTACCTCCATATAGGTCATAGTTACAGGGAGGAAAGGAGTTGTGGTCATGAGAGAACAGGAGTCTTACTCAGGTATGGACCAGAGCACAGATGAGGAGAGCAGTAACTACACCTTTCCCCATATCACATCCCCTTACAGACCCCCAAAACTAGCTGTGGAAAGAGCAGGACAAAAAAAGCCTAAGCTTAGGACAATGGCCTGCCCCCCCCCAACCTTCTGAGGTAAACAGGGCTTAAATATATAGTTAAGTCCAAATTCAAGAAATAGGATGGAAAAAAATGAGCAAGGAACAAAAAAGAACCTGCTCATAAAAGCTACCATGGTTATAGGGAAACTCAAGAGAGAAACGCAGGAAACAATTACATGAAAACATTGACAATCAAACCCTCAAAGAAAAAAATGCAAATTGAACATAAGCCCAACAATATTTCCTAGAAGAGTTAAAGAAAGTGATTTTTAAAAAGAGTAAAAAAAAATTTTTTAAATCTTATTTATAATAGCAGTAGAGGAAAAATTAGGGAGGGGAAATGAAAACAATGCAAGAAAATTATGAAAAGAGAGTTTACAGCTTGGTAAAAGGCGCACAAAAAATACTGAAGAAAATAATTCCTTAAAAATATAATTGGCTAAATGAAAAAGTAGATACAATACCTCACTGAAGAAAATAATTCCTTAAAAATTAGAATTGGTCAAGTGTAAGCTAATGACTCCATTCAAAAAATAATAAAAAGGTAAAAAGAATGAAAAATAGAAGAACAGGTGAAATATATTATCAGAGAAACAACTGATCTGGAAATAGATCAAGGGGAGATAATTTAAGAATTATTTGACTACTTTGACAGCCATCATAGAACAAGAGCCTAGGTAACAGAAATTACAAAGGAAACTAGCGCAGATATCTTAGAATCAGAGGGCAAAACATAAATTGAAAAAACCCACTGATGGCTTCCTGAAAGAGGTTTGAAAATGAAAACTCACAGGAATATTGTATACCTCCCAGATTGAGGAGAAAATACTGAAAGCAGCCAGAAGGAAATAATTTGAATACCATGGAGTCATGGTAAGGATCACAGAAGATTTAGCAGCTATCATCATAAGGAGTGGCAGGCTTGGAATATGGTATTCCAGAAGAAAAAGGATCTAGGATTACAATCTAGTATGACCTATTCAGAAAAACTGAGTATAATCCTTCAGAGGGAAAATGGATATTTAATGAAATATAGGATTTTCAAGCATTTCTGACAAAAAAAACCAAACTAAAGTTGAATAGAAAATTTGACATTCAAACACAAGACTTGAGAAAAGCATTAAAAGGTAAACATGAGTGAGAAATCATGAAGAACTGAAGGTTAAATTGTTTATATTCCCAAATGGAAAGATGATACATGTAACTCTGAAGAACTTCATTAGGGAATCATTAGACCATCATTAGGCATCATATATTCATTAGGATAAATGCCTAATCATTAGGGCAGATAGAAGGTATCTACTTAAACATAGGGCATGATATGATGTTGAACTCAAAAGAAAAAATTGAAAGGTGAGAAAGAGGGGTGTAATGGGTGAAGGGGGAAGGGAGAGGGAGAATGTGGAAAATTATCTCAAAAGATGCAAACAAGGAAGAGTTTTTACAGTAGAGTGGAAAATATGGGGGAGAGGGAATGAGCAACATTTAATCTTCACTGTCATTTAAACAGGTTCAAAGAGGGAAGAATGTGTGTGTGTGTGTGTGTGTGTGTGTGTGTGTGTGTGTGTGTGTGTGTGTGTGTGCAATCTCCAGTTGGGAGATTACCCAAAAGGGAAGTAGGAGAGGAAGGAGCTAAGAGAAAAAGGTGGGCTAGGATAAGAGGGAGAGCAGATTAAGGGAAGTGTGGTCAGAAGGAATACATTGTTATACACATTATGTAATATTGTTTTCCTAATTCTTCTTAACTTCACTATGATCATATGTCTTTATACTTCCCTGAATTATTCTTATTCATTATTTCTTATAGCACAATAATATCTAATTGCATTTACCTAGCACTACTAATTAATAGGCCTCTACTTTGCTTCCAGTTCTTTGCTATCACAAAAAAGTGACCCAAGCTCCACTAATCAGGTATTAGTGTTCCATCTTTCTGTAGCCCCTCCAACATTATTCCATCTTTTTCATCTTTGCTAATTTTATGGGTATAAGGAGAAATCTCAGAGTTATTTTGATTTGCACTTTAAAAATTATTAGAAAGTTAGGCAGCTATGTGGCCCAGTACATAGACTGTTGGATTTGGAGTCAGGAAAACTGGAGTTCACATGCTGCTTCAGAGCTTGTATGATCCTGTGCAAGTCACTTAACCTCACCCAGACTCAGCTTCCTCACCTGTAAAATGGGGATAATAGTAGAAACTAACTTACAAAGTTGTTTGGAAGATCAAATGAGAAAACACATGTAATAAATTTTGCAAACCTTAATGTACTACATAAACTACTACATAGTTGTTGTTCTTAGTAGTAGTAGTAGTAATAGTGTTAGTAGTAGTAGTAGTAGTGGTAGTAGTAAGATTGTTAGTAATTTCCAAATCTTTTGAGAACTATTTGTTTACATTCTTTGACTATTCACTGGTAAATGGTTCTTGGTCTTATATACTTGTATAAGTTCTCTATGTCTTGGATATTAGACCCTTATTAGATATACCTTTTGCAGATTCCCAATTTAAAATTTCAATACATTAGTAATTGCATTGATTTTGTTTAGGTAAAAGATTTTAAATTTTATGTAATTGAAATTGTGTGTGTGTGTGTGTGTGTGTGTGTGTGTGTGTGTGTGTGTCTTGGCCTTTATCCCTTGTTTACTTAAGAACTCTCTCCCCTAGCCATAGCTAGGAAAAGTTCCTGATCTATTTCTCTATTTTTAAAAAAATATAATGACTTTTAATATTTAGGTAATGTATTCATTTTGAGCTTATTATGGCCCATAGTGTAATATGTTGGTCTAAACTTAATTTCTGCCAAACTGCTGGAAATTGTACTTTGCAACAAACTTTTTGAAGGGCCCAAAACAGCACACAATCAGTAACAGAAGTAATTCTTAGGGAAGTTACAAATTGCATAGGCATTACTAAGAGTGAGCTGTATGGGTAACAAACCTGTCAAAGAGATAACTCTGGAGCCTAAAAGAGACACTTAGCACTTCTGCTAAAGTGAAGACTTGATCAATATCCCAAGTCAACCAGCTAGCAGTAGAGAGTAGATCAATAGCCATTTGACTTTGCTACGTGTTTGAAGGTGGTCTCATTTTGACTTGTGATAGACCCTCTGTTAGGGACCCAGGGGCACCACGCCCCGGGGCCTCTGGCTCAGCTTCCCCTAACGGCCGTTGCAACAGCCTGGGTGAAATCCTCAAGGGTGGGGTGCAACATCCTGTTCTGTAAATAACCTGATCTGGCTTCCTGGCACCCCACCGGACCCTGTTCTCTTCCCGGCACCCCACCGGACCCTGTTTTGTAACCGGACAGTATAAACATTTCAGATGAAACCCTTGGTGGCACGGCCCCTGGGATGCACGCCTGGGGTCCGTCGCCGGCCGGCTCAAATAAACGCGCTCTCAATTAATGTCAATTGGGTGTGATGTTCTGATTTCTCTCGGGCGTCCAGTTCATTTGGAGGTCCCACCGAGATCGCCCTTTGGGCCAGCTGCTTCGGCGTTGCTGGAAGGCTGGGGTGGGACGTGTTCAGGGGATGGCCACCGGGAAGATGTGCCCCGGCCCCGAACACTGACTTATCCCGTACGAACCAGCCCGCCCCGTATTCTTCCTCTAAATTTCTTAATTGGGCACCGAGCGCTCTGGTCTCAGTCTGATCGGTGAGTACTCAACGGAAGTAAGTGGCCTGGCTGGACGCAGCTGTAACGCCCTTACTGACCTCCACGGGACGCCGTGTGAGAGTCCTGATTATCTGCAGTCTGGCGCCGCATGTTAATGTCTGGAGTGTTGTCTTAACTGTTTACGTCTGTCTTATATGTTTTATCCGTCTGTGATTGTCCTAATTGATTCGCCTCTTCCCGTCCGTGATGGGTCAGGGGCCGTCAAGCCCCACACCGGGGACCCCTCTCTCAGTTGTCCTACAGAATTTCAAACAGTTTCGGCGTATTGCCAAGGGATATGGGTTTCAGGTTACCAAAGAAAATTTGTCCACTTTTTGTCAACAAGAATGGCCTACATTTGGGGTTGGGTGGCCCCCGGAAGGGACATTTGATGTGACCATTACTGGGAGGGTCAGGAAGATTGCTTATGGGACCCCTGGCCATCCCGATCAGATCCCATATATAACTGCATGGATAGATTTTAAACCCCCATCAAAGCCACTCCGGGTTCAAGCTTTGTCCAAAGTCGGGGTGCACTCGGGGCCAACATCCGGCCAAAAGGTTCCCGGGACTACGCAAGTAGGAGCCAAGGTCTTACCCCCTTCCGATTCTGACCCCCTGGACCCGGCTGAGCCTCAACCCCCACCATATCCTGTTCAGGGGTCGAGCCACCCTTCGGCCCCGCTCCTGACAAGTCCTCCTCATACTCGAACAGGGACGCCTTACGGCTCCTCCGAGTCCGGGTTTTCCCCCGACTCCACTGTATCTGCCTTTCCCCTGCGACAGGTCCCCACAGCCCCCGGGGAGTCGGGGAGACCCTTCATGGTCTATGTCCCCTTTTCAACCAGTGATTTATACAATTGGAAACAACAGAATCCGTCCTTTTCGGACAAGCCCCAAAGTCTGATTTCCCTTTTGGAGACAGTCTTCTATACACATCAGCCTACTTGGGATGACTGTCAGCAGCTCCTGTGGGTTCTTTTCACCACTGAGGAGCGTGATAAGATCATATTGGAAGCCAGGAAAAGGGTTATGGACCCCGACGGCCGTTCCTCAACTGATCCGGGCCGCCGGAATCATGTTTTTCCCGAAAGTCGCCCTGACTGGGACCCAAATTCTGATCGGGGGCGAGAGGCTTTGGACAGGTATCGCCAGTTACTGTTAGGGGGGTTGAGGGCAGCAGCGCGGAAACCCACCAATATGTCTAAGGTTAGTGAGATCAGGCAACGGAAAAGTGAATCTCCAGCTGCTTATTTGGAAAGATTGTATGAGGCCTACCGCACTTATACCCCCATTGACCCAGAGGATCCTAACAACCGGAGAGCAGTGGTGATAGACTTTGTGTCTAATTCGGCTCCTGACATCCGGCGAAAACTGCAAAAATTGGATGGATTCGAGGGTAAGACTCTTACTGAACTCATGGAAGTAGCCAAGCGGGTTTATGACTCCCGGGAGGAACTGCAAGAAAAACAGGCACGCTCCATGACACGGGCGGTCGTGGCAGCTCTGGCACAAATCCCGGGGGACAGGCAAAGCGGGAAAGGGGGAAAGCCTGGTCCCCGGCCTCGTGGGAGAAATATGGGCAGGCCCCCCTTAGGCCGAGACCAATGTGCATATTGCAAAGCTACTGGCCACTGGAAGTCTGAATGCCCAAATCGGCAGCAAAAGACTAGACCAGAGCCGGTCTTAACCTTGGACATGGATGATTAGGGGTGCCCTGGCTCCAAGTCTACTATGACCCTGGACCCCCTGGAGCCAAGGGTGACACTCACTGTTGGGGGTCGGCCAATCTCTTTCCTCGTAGACTCAGGGGCGGCTGCATCAGTTCTGAACTCTCCACTAGGTCCCCTGTCCTCCTCTAAAATACAGGTCCAGGGGGCTACAGGCCGTATCCAAGCAGTGCCTTTCACCACCGCCCGTGAGGTCCGGCTAGGGGAAGGCTCGGTGTCTCACTCTTTTCTGGTCATGCCCGACTGTCCCTACCCCCTCCTGGGTCGAGACCTCTTGCATAAACTCCAAGCTGTAATTTCTTTTAAGGGACCTACTCCCACCCTGGGGGTCAGCGTGCCCCAGCTCATCTTGACCTGTCCCCTCTCCGAGGAGTCCCGCCTCCTTTCTCCCGGGCGACCGTCGGTTGATGCCCCGTCCCCACTGCTGAGTCAGTACAGGAGTTTAGTGCCAGGAGTGTGGGCTGAGTTAAACCCTTTTGGGCTAGCTGCCCACCAGGCCCCTGTGGTGGTCCAACTCCTGTCCACTGCTACTCCTGTGCGGGTCCAACAGTATCAGGTATCCCGGCCTGCTCTTCTGGGAATTAAACCCCATATTGACCGACTTCTTCAGTCTGGCATACTACGGCCATGTCAAAGTCCTTGGAACACTCCCCTGTTGCCGGTCCGTAAGCCCGGATCCGGAGATTTTCGCCAAGTCCAGGACTTGCGGGAAGTGAATGCCAGGGTGGAGATGGTCCATCCCACTGTGCCTAATCCATATACCTTGTTGTCCTCTTTGACTCCAACCCGCACATGGTACACTGTCTTGGACTTGAAGGACGCTTTCTTTTCCATCCCGCTGGCCCCTATCAGCCAGCCTATATTCGCTTTCACATGGACCGACCCCTCAACCGGAACGTCCTCCCAACTAACCTGGACTCGATTGCCTCAAGGGTACAAGAACTCTCCTACTCTTTTTGGCTCAGCCCTAGCCTCGGACCTAGCCAGGTTTCGCGTATCCCACCCCGAGGTCACACTCCTCCAGTATGTGGATGACCTGCTGTTGGCCGCTTCATCCTAGACGACCTGCCGAGATGCTACGCTGCACCTCCTGCAGCTATTGGACAAGTTGGGCTATCGGGTTTCGGGTAAGAAAGCTCAGCTGTGCTTACAATCTGTTATCTATCTAGGATTCACCCTGCAGTCCGGACAAAGGCTGCTTTCGCGGGAACGTGTGTCAGCTATCCTGGGCATGCCAGCCCCAGCAACCCGCTGCGGGCTCCGTGAATTTTTGGGAATGGCCGGATACTGCCGACTGTGGATCTTAGGATTTGCGGAAATCGCTAAACCACTGTATGAGGCACTGTCAGGTGAGCCTGCCAAGTTCCTGTGGGGGCCAAGGCAGGAGGAGGCTTTTAACAAACTGCGCGGAGTGTTAGCTAGTACCCCCGCTCTTTCCCTGCCGGACCTGACTAAGCTGTTCCGCCTCTATGTCTCAGAATCTCAGGCAGTGGCCAAGGGAGTGCTAACCCAGCCTTTGGGGCCCTGGAATCGCCCAGTGGCCTATCTTTCCAAGCAGCTTGACTCGGTCGCTGCTGGGTGGCCTACATGTCTTCGAACCGTTGCGGCTGTCGCGACCCTGGTCAGGGAGGCAACAAAGCTGACCTTTGGCCAGCCCCTTGAGATTTCTGCATCTCACCACCTGGAGCAGTTGCTGCACACCCCTCCCACTCGGTGGATCTCTAATTCTCGTCTGACTCACTACCAGTCCCTCCTGTTAGATCCAACCCGCATAACCTTCTCTGCGCCCGTGACCTTGAACCCCGCCACGCTGCTTCCCAACTCCCCGCCGGCATCACCGCTGCATGATTGCCTGGACGTCCTTGACGCCATCCACACCTCCCGGCCCGGCCTTACCGATGTACCTATGACCAGTCCTGACATGATCCTCTTCACAGATGGCAGCAGCTTCGTGGAGGATGGGATTCAGAGGGCCGGGGCCGCAGTGGTGACCCCGACCGAGACCCTCTGGGACGCAGCCCTGCCGCCTGGTTCTTCTGCCCAGCGGGCAGAGCTGGTTGCCTTGACGCAGGCACTCCGGCTCGCGAAGGGCAAGAGAGTCAATATCTACACTGACAGCAGGTATGTATTCGCGACTGTCCATGTTCACAGATTCGTGTACCAGCAGCGCGGCCTGCTAACCTCAGCAGGGAAAGAGATCAGGAATAAGAGGCAGATTCAGGATCTCCTGGATGCTGTCTGGCTTCCCAAAGAGGTGGCAGTCATCCATGTCCCAGCTCACACCCGTGGGACGGACCCCCAGTCGCAGGGAAATGCAGCCGCAGATAGAGCCGCCCGTGCGGCCACAAGGAGGACGCCTCTCCCCGCCTTCGCTGTCCAGACGGAAAACTTGTTGCCCGCACGACCTTCTTACCAGTCCGGTGATCCGGATGGCGTGCCTGAAAAGGGGGGATGGAGAAGACACCCGAACGGTCTGTTAATCCTGCCCAAAGCCCTCCTGCCCCCTCTATTGATGACCCTCCATGACCTCACCCATTTAGGCGGAACCAGGCTCTACGACCTGGTGAGTAGGCATTTCTACAGCCCAGGGATGAAACAGGCAGCTGAGGAGGCGGCCAGGAGATGCAGTACATGTGCAAAGATCAACCCCCGGCCGGCGACGAGGGTGCCGGCTGATAGACCGCGGGGGACCTTCCCCGGGGATCACTGGGAAGTTGATTTCACCGATATGGGACCTGGACGGGGGGGTACCGATTCCTCCTTGTATTCATAGACACGTTCTCCGGGTGGCCAGAAGCGCTCCCAGTAAAAGCCGAAACCGCCACGGTAGTTGCAAAAAAACTGTTCTTTGAAATCATTCCCAGATTCGGCTTGCCAGCTTCGATAGGGTCCGACAATGGGCCGTCATTCGTATCTGCAACAATTCAGAATTTATCCAAGATGCTGGGACTGAAGTGGAAGCTACATTGTGCGTACCGGCCTCAGAGTTCAGGGCAAGTAGAAAGGATGAATAGGACTTTGAAGGAGCACATTGCTAAGCTCAAACTGGAAACTGGCAATAACTGGGTTAGCCTCCTCCCTTTCGCTCTCCTTCGGGCTAGGTGTACTCCTAACTCTTCCACTCTCTCTCTCCGTATGAGATTCTTTATGGGGCGCCCCCACCTGTCCTACCAAAGGTAACGGGGGCGACCCCAGCCCCGGATTTTACTAACCCCACTCTTCTTAAGTCCTTTCAGGCACTCCGGGAAGTCCAAGACGCGGTACGATCGGTCCTAAAGGCCGCGGGGAGAAGTTTGGATCCTGCCGCTACCTCGGGGGCCTTGACACCTGGAGACTGGGTCCTCACCCGCAAACTGCCTGCCGGATCGGCTCTGGAACCGCGGTGGACTGGGCCCTACCAAGTGATCCTCTGCAACCCATCGGCCGTGAAAGTCGCGGGTCGAAAGGCTTGGATACATTGGTCACACGTCAAGAAGACTCCGGCGCCTGAGCCCGCGAAATGGAAAGCAGAGGCGGTGTCGGATCTAAGGCTCCGGCTCTCCAAAACTTGATTCTTTCGCTTCTCCTGTTTGCTTATAAGGAATATCCTGTAGTCTGTAACCCCTACCGCCCCACGCCACATAGGTGGATTCTATCCCGCACCAATGATGGCACCATCATACAGACCTTAACTTGCTATGGCCCGCCTACCTTCAGGTTTGACCTCTGTGCCCTCTTAGGATCAGGATGGAATAGAGATAGGCACTTGCAGGACCCTGTGACGGGAGGGGGCGGGCACTGCCCTACTATTCCCATACCAGCCACCCAACATGGAGCAGGACAAGGTGAATATAATATCAGGGGCATCCAGTTCTATGCCTGTCCTGCTACCGGAAGCCCCTCTTGCCGTGGAGGCGGCAGTTTCCACTGCGCAGAATGGGGGTGTGAGACAGTGGCAGACTGGATTCCTGGGGGTGGAAAAGACCCGCTCATCACTTTGGAAAGACAGTCACCTCTCCCGTATTCCTGCTGGCCTGGAAAATGCAACCCCATGATCTTAACGGTCAGACAGTACACGGATGATTCGTGGAATCTTGGGCATTCATGGGGGTTGAGGTTGTATATGACTGGATGGGACAACGGTGTCCTTTTCACAATACAAAAGGTCGCCCTACCCGTTCAGCCCCTTCCCATAGGCCCCAACCCTGTCCTCAACCCACGGGCCAAGATAGACCTGATTCCGTCTGCTGAGCCCTCGGCTACACCAGGGTTGGCGACTCTGGAAACACCCGGTGCCCCTGGGGCCTCCATACTTGACACCCTTACTGTGGTCCATGCATTCTTGAATTCCTCTGACCCCAATGTCACTACCGCCTGCTGACTGTGCCTAAACCCGGCTCCCCATACTTTGTGGGGGTCGCTTTGGAGTTAAACAGTTCATTTCTGGGGAACTTGTCCATGCAGAACCTCTCCCCCACAGCAATCCCCTCCCGCTGTAACCCAAATGGGCCTAAATTGACGTTGGATGACGTCCAGGGCACAGGGACGTGCTTGCTTGGACCTGACTACCCGTTGAGAGCTTCCCCATTTAATTCAACCTGCACTTCTGTTATCTTAGTCACACCCTTGTCCAATAGGCCCGGCTTCCTGATAACCACCCCACCCGAGACTTGGTTCGCCTGCACTCTGGGCCTCACCACCTGTATACAAGATCGCCACTTCCTCAGCCCCACTGAGATCTGTGTGATAGTTAGGGTGTTCCCACAGGTGTATGTGTATTCTGAGGAGGGGGCCACCGAACACTTTGGCCTACCCCGCTCCAGAAGGGCAGCCCCTATCTTAGTGCCCTTGCTGGTGGGGCTCGGGGTGGCCGGGTCTGCAGCCGTGGGAACAACCGCCCTAGTGCAGGGAAAGGCAGATTATGCGGCCCTCAGTACCCAGGTGGATAAGGACCTACAAGCTCTGGAGGTACTAGTCTCCCACCTGGAGACTTCCCTGGATTCCCTAGCGGAGGTGGTGCTTCAGAACCGCTGCACCCTTGACCTGTTATTCCTGAAACAGAGGGGGTTGTGTATGGCCCTGGGAGAGACCTGTTGTTTCTATACCAATCGTTCAGGTGTCATCCGGGAATCCCTGCAGGCATTAAGGCAGCGGTTAGATGATAGGGACCGAGCCCGAGCCCGCAGCTCCTCCTGGTACCAGAACTTGTATAACTGGTCCCCCTGGCTCACCACTCTACTTTCTGCTATAATGGGCCCCTTGGTTCTTCTCGTCCTAGGATTATTGGTCGCCCCTTGCATCATGAATTGTCTCTCCCGCTACATCCAGCAGCGTATACAGTCTCTGAAACTGTTTGTCCTACACAAATCTTATACACCCCTGGATTCGGATGAGTCAGCGCCCCTGGACTCTGTTGAGTCCTCTGTATAACTTGCTCTTGAAAAGGGGGGAATGTGATAGACCCTCCGTTAGGGACCCAGGGGCACCACGCCCCGGGGCCTCTGGCTCAGCCTCCCCTAACGGCCGTTGCAACAGCCTGGGTGAAATCCTCAAGGGTGGGGTGCAACATCCTGTTCTGTAAATAACCTGATCTGGCTTCCCGGCACCCCACCGGACCCTGTTCTCTTCCCGGCACCCCACCGGACCCTGTTTTGTAACCGGACAGTATAAACATTTCAGATGAAACCCTCGGTGGCACGGCCCCTGGGATGCACGCCTGGGGTCCGTCGCCGGCCGGCTCAAATAAACGCGCTCTCAATTAATGTCAATTGGGTGTGATGTTCTGATTTCTCTCGGGCGTCCAGTTCAGACTGAACGCTAAACACTTAGCCCTACTCTAGTTCAACTTTCATTCACTTCCAGTGGCAGAAGGTCCTGAGAGTCTGGCTTGATTTCTGCTCCAAAGCACCCCGGAAGGTCAGATTCTTTCCTAGACCTCTCTGAGGGTTAAAGCACAGGAGCTTAGAGATGAGAACACTTACTCACCCCTACCAAGGCAGCAATAAGATAATTTAGGTAGAATGGATGGGGCCACAGTCCAAATGAGAAGACTGATGAGGGTCATCAATTCTATTGGATCCAGATGGAATTTAACTTGCCTTTGGTACACTCATATGTAAGGGATGGAGTCAAAGGAGTCCTTGGTCAATTTTGGGTAGCTCCCCAATCACCCTAATGAGATTACAGGGAATGGGTCATTGTTTGGTAACAATGATAGGATGTGGGGATTACCTAATAATTGACTACTTGACTACCCTTTTTCCTTATGGTTTCTCTCTCTATGTCTGTCTCTGTCTCTGTCTCTCTTTTTCTCTCCCTTTCTCTCTTTTTCTTTTTTCTCTTTCTCTCATCCCCTCCTTCTATCCTTATCTCTCTCTCTGTCTCTTTGTCTCTCTCTCTTCAAACCTTTCCTATCCTTATTCAACCCTTAAAACCCTCTTCTTCACCTTTAGCCTTTCTCCTTTAGCCTTTTTCCAGAGGACAGTAAGGGTTGTGTCCAGATTTATCTCCGCTTTCCCATCAGGAGAAATAATGATGATTTATATCAGAAGCACATTGTAGGGACAGGCAGGTTTATAGATTGACTGAGATAGCTCAAACCCACTATTCCTGAACTCCAATCTTCTGTACAAAGGAGGGAAGATTTTGCATTTCTCAGGCATCGTTAGCCTTAGCTGGTAGTAGAGAAAGCAATTTTCCTGGGAAGCCCCAGAATGGAAATTACCTTTTGGGTAGTCCTAAATTCTAGAGTTCCAGAGCTCAAGGATTTGAACATTAACCTCCTAGAAGGAGGTGACTCAATCGATAGAGTGCTGGGTCTGGAGTCAGGAAGACCTGAGTTCAAATGTGATCTCAGACACTTACTAGTTGTGTGACCCTGAGCAAGTTGCCTAACCCTGTTTGCCTCAGTTTCCCCACCTGGAAAATGAACTGGAGAAGAAAATGGCAAACTGCTTCAGTATCTTTGCCAAGAAAAGTCCTACAGACATCATTGGCATGCTATGGTCCACAGAGTCACAAAAAGTTAGACACAACAGAAAAACAATTCAGAAAATACAATTAACAAGCATTAAAAACAAATATATGACACCTATTTTGATTTGATGCATTACATATTTTTATGGCATTTAACTTGAACAAATAGAAAATCCTATAATTTTTTCAGCATTTAAAGAAATGCACTTCTCATCCCCCCCAAACAGTCTAAAATGTGAGTCCAACCAATATTTTGCTGTATTTTTTCAATGAAAAAAAATCTATTTTCTCTCATGCTTCAGCCCAATTGAAAAAAAAAAAAGAAAAACAAAACCTTTGTAGCAAATATGCATAGTCAAGCAAAACAAATTCCACATTGGCCATGTCCAAAAAAGAGAGTATCTTATCCTGTGTCCTGAATCTATCACCTCTCTGTCAGGAGGTGGGTAGCATGTTTTATCAAAGAGCCTCTGAAATCATAGTTGTCATTTAGTTGATTAAAGTATCTAATTGTTTCAAAATTGTTTGGACCAAAGTTTGTATGGTACTTAAAAAAATCGTTTTAGAATTAGGTCTTTTGAATATTCCTAATGCGTGTCAGAAAACATTCAGCTGTCTTCTTAAACATTTTATTAAAAATAGTAAATCATTATGGCAGAAATTCCCTTTTCCTCCCTCTCTTCCCCCTCACACTCCATACATTCCTACCCACACAGACACACACACACAGAACTTTAGTAAATTCCTTTACTATAAGCTAATTAAGTTGGGCTAATTTATATCAACTATGGAAAATTCATCTTCATGAGTTCAAATCCAGCCTCAGATAATTTACTAGCTATGTGACCCTGGGCAAGTCACTTCATCCTGTTTGCCTCAGTTTCCTCATCTATAAAGAGCTAGAGAAGGAATGGCAAATCACTCCAGTATCTTTGCCAAGAAAACCCCAAACAGTGTCATGGAGAGTCAGACACAAGTGAAATGACTCAACAACAACGATAATAAATGAGAGAAGCACACTTGAGGGTCCCTGAGCTACATTACTTTGAGTACACCCCCTAGTCCTTCATGTTCCCCTACTATTTCAAGGAAAAAATTAATAGCCAACCTACTGAATACGCAATATACTGGTGTAAGTTGGGGTTGAGATAGTAGCTTCAGAGCTTTCACCACAATGTATTTGTTGCACTAACTAGTCCTTGAATGGGTCTACAGAATTTCTTTCCCAAAACAGGAATCTCTGATGAGTTTTAGATCATTCTTCCAACTTACAGATCTTCTTTTAACTTTTATGTTTATGACTGTTCAAATGGGTAGACTTAGACATAACCCACATCCTTTCGCAACCTAGCAACACTGAGTATCCCAGGGCTGCTGTTATTATCATAGCCACTAGGTTAGATACATGAACACAGTATTCCAAGACCTATATGGTGTTGGCAAAATGGTCCCAGAAGAAACATGAAATAATGAGTTAATTTCCCTATTTGGGGCAGGGGGAGAGGAATAATCTCCATGGGTAAAGTTCCAATGGCAGCATTCTCTATAGGTAAAGCCAAATCATCACATGACACAATGATACCATTAGATAGATGTTCAAGCCTCCACTGCCCCACATGGGCACGTGGTCATGATGTGACTCAGAATGCTACAGCATTTAAACATCTGTTTACAGATGTTTTAAAGATATGACTCTAGCTATGTATATGCATAAGGAATTCAGGTATCAATGAATAGAAGTACAATATATGAGGATATTTTCAAAGAATGTCATAAGCAAGATAACAAACACTACATTTGGTAATACTCTACTATAATTACCAGTAATGTCTTCTACGGAAACAACTTATTAAATAAAAATTGAAACAAAAACTGAATTTGTCTCAAGAAAATAGGGAGGGGTCATACTAAATAATAGTTTGAAAGACCACAATGTAGCAAAATTAAAATCAGCTTCACTCTAAAAATGCTAAACGATATGATAAAAAAGTAAAGTCAAAAGAACAAGAGAAGATTTTTACTAATTTGGAATATTTGCAATTAGGAGACAATTAGAAACTGATTTTATGATCTCAGTCACACAATGCTACTTATTAAGTACTCCCTGAGTGCAAAGTACTTTTGTATGCTATTAGAATTTGGGACAGGGTCATTGCACCCGTCACCACCCCCCAATCAAGTGACATTCTAATTGAGAAGATTTACATAATTCAGTGTGACATAGTACAGGGATCCAAAATAAAAAAAAAAGTCAAGATAAGAGAATCGAGGCAAATATATGAACAATTCAGATGGGAATGAAGGGTTTTGGTCATTACTGTATCTCAAATTATAATTAATAATTACAAAAACTATTTGATATTAGATAGAAAATGAAAGAACTGATGAGTGAAATAGACTAGACAAGATTCAATGTAATGAGTATAGCAATCTAGTTTTTTATATAAATGAGATCATGTAGTGTTAAGAGATGAACTCTTTATTCTATGAAAACAACTAGGAAATTTAAATAAAAGTGCAGCAGAAAATAGGTTTAGACCATCATCTTACAGCATTTTGTTGTTGCTGTTTTTGTCTATGTGTGGTCCAGACCTGGTATATGATTTCATTGTCATGTGAAAGGTTCCACAGAAGCAGATGGAGTTCTCATCTACAAATTAAAGTTTTAATGAACTGTTTGGAGTGCTATGATGTTAAGTGACTTGCCTATGCTCATGCACATAGTATGCCTTAGGGTTGTGCTTGAACCCAACACCACGCTGCCTCTTATAGTGTGCCACAATAATTCCTAAAGGATAAAGGAATTAAGCAGAATAAGTCAATGCTATACTAGCCTTAGATTTGGCAAGGACCTCAAAGGTCACCTAGTCAATACCTTCATTTTGCAAATGAGGAATTGAAGCTTAGAAAGATTGAGTGACATTGTTGTAAAACCTTGGAAATGGCAGAGCCAGGATCTTAACCAAGGTAGCTTTGACTCCAAATTCAGCATTCTTTCTGCTGTGCCATGCTTTGAAAAAAGCAAAAACTAAAGGAAGAATCGATATTCTTTTTTTTCTCATAACTGTAGAGATTAAGGATGTCATTGAAATGACAAAGAATTTTGTAAGACACAATAGATTAGTCAAATTGAGGTAAGTCAGCATTTATTAAGCACTTGATATATGCCAGGTGCTATCCAAATGCTAGGAATACAAATACAAGCAGAAAGAAAAAAAAAAAGTCTCTGTCCTAAAGAAGTTTTCATTCTAATGAGGGGAAGACAACACATAAATCTGAAAAGCTAAAAAGCTGGGAGGGGAACAGGAGGGAGAGAGGAAATTACCTAGAGAGGAGGCATGGTAGAGAAAGTGTGGAGTGTTAAGAATACATCCCAGAGAGGAATGAAGACATGACTGGCCTGGGCATGCTCTAACCTGTATCATGGGTTTCTCTTGTCACTGAGAACTGCTATCTGTAGACCCATTCCTTGGGCTGACATTTTGCCAATTCCAACAACTGGTATGATATATACCCTTTCAATATTAATATGGAAATTAGTTACATTTACTTGGGTAATTAGAAGATGACAGAATTTCCATTATAACGTATGGTGGCTTAAAAAATCTTGGACATGGAAATTCATACTTTTGGGAGCCAAGATTGGTGGAATAAGCAGTAAACCATGGCAACTCTTCCATACTCACCTCCAAACAACCATAAAAATAGATCCCCAAAATAAATCCTGGAACAACAGAACCAGCAAAAAGAGAGGAGAAAACAATTTTTTAGCCCAAGAGACTTGAAGGTTTGGCAAGAAAGGTCCACTTCACTCAGATGAAAGGGGAGTGCAGCCCAAGACAGAAAGCCTACCATCAAGCCAGCAGTAAGCCCCACTTCAGCAAGCCAGTGGGAGATCCTGAGCCCCAGTGTCAACACCAGGCAGGCAATGTCAACAACATGACCCACCACATTCCTTAGCATAGCTGGGGGAACCACAGACCCCAGCTTGGAGAATCACTAGGTGCTTCAACTTAGCCCCAGGCAAACAGGCAGCCTCCAGAGGCCTGATTGCAAGTGCTTTAGTCTAGCCACTGGGAGACACAGAAACCCCCCACCAGGCCTCAGCACACCCCAGACACCATCACTAGGACCCCAGTTCAGCACCAGGTGAGCTGCCAGATCCCTACGGCCCCCAGCAATGCCAGTCAATCCCCTCTCCACCCCTGCAGTGCAGTAGACATAAGGGTCCCCTGGGGGTCTTAGGGCAACATCAGCCACAGCATCAGGTAAACAGCCAGGGCCTGCAGCCAGTAGCACCAGACACTAGAAACAGTGCCCCTTCCACCCTGGGAGCAGAGCTCAAATTTAAAAGGAAAAAGCACTCCCTTCCCCCCAAAAAAGGGATGTGCAGAAAACAGCAAAAAAAGAATCTGACCATAGAAAGTTATTATGACAGGGACAGGGAAGACCAAGACACAAACTCAGAAGAGGACAACAATGTCAAAACACCTATGGGTAAAACCCCAAAGAAAAATGGGAAGTGGTCTCAAGCCCAGAAAGATCTCATGGAAGAGTTCAAAAAGGAACTTAAAAATCATGTAAGACAAAGAGAAGAAAAATTGGGAAAAGAAATGAGAGTGATGCTAGAGAATTGTGAAAAAAGAGTCAACAGCCTGGTAAACTGTTTAAGAAGTAGAATTGGCAAATGAAAAAGGAGATACAAAAATCCAGTGAAGAAAATAACCCCTTAAAGAGTACAATTGGCTAAATGGAAAAGAAAGTACAAAAGCTAATCAAGGAAAACAATACCTTAAAATTTAGAATTGAGGAAGTGGAAGCTAATGATTCTGAGACATCTTGAATCAATCAAACAAATTCCAAAGAATGAAAACATGGAAGAAAATGTAAAATGCCTCATTGGAAAAACAACTGACCTGGAAAATGGATCCAGGAGAGACAATATCAGAATCATTGGACTACCTGAAAGCCATAATGAAAAGGAGGACCTGGACAGGTCTTTCAAGAAATTATCAAGAAAAACTGCCCTGATGTCCTGGAATGAAAGATCAAAATAGGCATTGCAAGAATTGACCAATCACCTCAGGAAAGAGATACCAAAATAAAAACTCCAAGGAACATTATAGTCAAATTTCAGAATCATCAGGTGAAGGAAAAATATAAGTGGCCAGAAAGAAACAATTCAAATATTGGGGAGTCACAATCAGGATCACGCAGGACCTGGCAGCTGCAACATTAAAGAATGAGAGATCATGGAACATGATATTCTAGAGGGCAAAGGAGCTAGGACTACATCTAAGAATCAGTTATCCAGCAAAATTAAGCTGAATACATCAAGGGAAAAAATGGTCATTCAACAAAATAGAAAGATTTCAAGCTTTCATAAGGAGAAGACCAGAACTAAACCAAAATTTTGAGCTCCAATATCAAAACACAAGAGAAGCATAAACAGGTAAAAAGGGAGAAGAAAACATGGGATTCAATAGAGCTAAACTATTTACATCCCTACACACATGATACTTGTAACTCTTTAAAAATATATCACTAACAGTACAGATAGAAGGAATATACATAAACAAAAGGTAAGGGTGTAGGGTGAATTTGAGGGAATGACAAAAAATTAAGGGATGAGAAACAGGAGTACAAAGGGTACAGAAGGAAGAGAGAAGTAGGGGCAAAGTAGGGGTAAATTATCTCATATGAAAAGGTAAGAAAAACCTATTACAGTGAAGGGGAAGATGGGGTGGGTAATGGGTATTGCTTGAACCTTACTCTCATAAGTATTCGCTCTAAGAGGGAATAATATACATAATCAATTGAATATATAAATCTATCTTATCTGTCAGAGAAGTAGGAGGGCAGGAGATTAAATAAAGGGGGAGAGGCTGACACAAGGGAGGGCAGATCAGAGGAAGTGGTAGACAGAAACAAAACAGTATTGAGGTGGGAAAGGATGAAAAGAGAGAAAGGACAAACAGGGAAGAATAGGATGGAGGGAAATACACAGGTAGTAATCATAACTGTAAATGTGAATGAGATGCACTCTCCCATAAAGCTCAATCAGATAGCAGAATAGATAAGAAATCAGAATCCTGCAGTGTTTTGTTTACAAGAAACACACTTGAAGCAGAGAGACACACAGAGAGTAAAGGTAAGGGACTGGAGCAGAATCTATTATGCTTCAGCTGAAATAAAAAAAGCAGGGGTAGCAATCCTGATCTTAGACAAAATAAAAGTAAAAATTATACCTAATTAAAAGAGATAAGGAAGGAAACTACATCTTACTAAAAGGTACCATAGACAATGAAGCAATCAAATCTGAAGAGCAAGGAATAGGGAAAGAATTCATGACCAAACAAGAGAGAGAGAGCATTAGGGAATATAGAATGTAGAATGTAGAATAAATAATTTTGATCATATTTAATTGAAAAGCTTTTGTGTAAACAAAACCAATGCAACCAAGATTAGAAGGAAAGCAAAAAGCTGGGAAACAATCTTTACAGGAAGCATCTCTGATAAAGGCTTCAGTTCTCAAATATATAGAGAACTGAGTTAAATTTATGAGAATACAAGTCATTCTCCAATTGATAAATGGTCAAAGGATATGAACAGGCAGTTTTCAGACAAAGTAGTCAAAATATCTATAGGCATATGAAGTGTTCTAAATCACTTTTGATTAAAAATGTAAATTAAAACAACTCTGAAATACCATCTTACATGAATCAGATTGACTAATATGACAAAAAGGGAAAATGATAAAGATTGGAGAGGATGTGGGAAAATTGGGATACTAATGCAGTGTTGGTGAAGTTGTGAACTGATCCAACCATTCTGGAGATCAATTTGGGACTATGCTCAAAGAGCAACCAAACTGTGCATACCCTTTAATCCAGCAATACCACTACTAGGTCTGTATCCCAAAGAGATCATAAAAAAGGGAAAAGGGACCTAAAGGTGCAACCATATTTATAGCAGCCTTTTTCATAGTGGCAAAATACAGGGAACTGAGGGATATCCATTGATTGGGGAATTCCTAACAAGCTGTGGAATATGAATGTAACGGAATACTATTGTGCAATAAGAAATGGTGAACAGGCCTATTTAAAAAAAAAAAACCTGGAAAGTCTTGTACAAACTGATGCAAAGTGAAATGAGCAGAACCAGGAAAACACCGTACACAGTATCAGCAACATTGTGTGATGATCATCTATGAATGACTCAGCTCTTCTCAGCAACACAATGATCTAAGACAAGTACAAAGGACTCATGAAGGAAAATGTTATCCTTATCCAGATAAAGAACTAATGGACTCTGAATGTAGATTGAAGCACATTTTTTTACTTACTTTATTCTTTCTTGTGTTCTTTTCACCTTTTGATCTATTTCTTCTTCCACAACTGTGAAAAATATGGGAATATGTTTTACATGATAGCATATGTGTAAACTATATCCAACTGCCTACCACTTTCAGAAGAGGGAAGGGTAGTGGAGGGAGAGAGGCAGGAAAATTTGGAACTTGAAATCTTGTAAAAATGAAGCTACATTTTTTCTTAGTATGTAATTGAGGGAAAAATAAAACACTATTTCAATTTTTAAAATTCTGAAAAAAAACTTGGACATGGCAAAATCAAGGGGGCTGTGATTCTTCTCTTTATAATCTCTTGCCTTTCCTCTGATCACTTCTGAAGGAGTCTTAAGTTTGATGGGAAAAAAAGACAAATGGAAGTACAGAATAATTCAATTTAGCTCACCATTCATTCTGATTAGATATGGGGGTTGAAACAAAGTGGAGATTTGAGGATGATTCTGAATTTGCCACCCTGGGTGACCAGGAGGATGGTGGTACACTTGGCTTTAGCAGGAAAGATAACAAGTTCCATGGACTGGGACCTCTTCCAATTTACATGGCATCTCCAGTAAACAAACTAAACTTGCTTTATGCAATTTGTTTTCTTGTCACTGAAATGCATGGGTAGAATATATTTGCATTTGTAAAAACAGAATCTTAGTGACTCACTAAAGAGTCTTCCTAGTTTTTGAACAGAAGAGTGTTGGGGTTCTCACTTGCAACATATAAGGAATCTTAAAAACTTTCTAAACTACTGCTCTTTTTTTTAACTTTCAGATTGAGTGATGAGATCAAGACAGTAGTGCTGCTGAAGATCAAACAATCTAACTTTGTAAAAATTCTCAGTAGAGATAGCTAGACTCACAATTCATTAAACACTTTTCCTCCACCCTCACACATCACTGTCACATTCCCTAGTTCCATTGGCAGACTGAAAGAAGAACCAAATATTTTCAAGAGAAGTTGCCCTGCTCACACAATGTTTATTTCACCTTTCCATTTTCTCCTTGTCAGATTTTTACTTCATAGCACTTTGCCTTGGTGGTACCAGTGGAAAAAAAAAGTTGAAAATAGAAAATGGAAAGGTAAAAATTCCTCATGCAGCTACTTTCAAGTACACTGGCCCTGGGAAATTTATGTACTTTTTTAAAGTAGTTTCTTTCCCTCCACTTTCTGTCCATCCTTATGCCAGCAAAAGTGTTAAGATAAATACCACCCAAGCACATAACTGGGCAAAAAAGAAAATAATTGGGCAATGAGTAGTTGAACATCTTAGGTTTTCCCTTCTTCTTCCCAAGTTCCCCCCCCCCTTTCAATTTTTGAAGATGACATAGACTTGGGGATGGTCCTAAGTTCAGCTGGTAGAGTAATTGGATGTGCCTAGGAGACAATATAGCTCAGTTGTTGTACCGGAGTAATCATTTGTGAATTTTGGTAGCCCTTCCCATCCCCTCTGAATGGATTACACTATCTTACAACAATAGTAAAATTATAACTTTGAAATCCCTAGTTTCACAAAGGCTCTATGCTTTTCTACCATCTTTCTCCCTTACAATACTGGGGAAGGAACAACCACTTAAAAGTATTGGAAGAGGGTTATGGAATGTAGGCAGTGGATCATTCATTTCTAAGTGGTAGGATCTTAGGATCATAGATTTTGAGCTGGAAGGGACCTTAAATCACCCAGAGTAAACCTATCACTTTACAGATAAGGAACTAAAGCCCAGAGAGGTTAAGTGATTCATCCAATGTCACACAAGTAACAGATATGAACCCAGGTCCTTTTATACAAAACCCAGCATTCTCTCTGCTACACCATGCTACCACATGTACCTAGTAACTTAAATACCCATATTAAAATAGAAGGCTGTTTCCTCATCTGTAAAATGAGCTGGAGAAGGAAATGGCAAACCACTTCAGTATCTCTGCCAAGAAGACTCCAAAAGGGGTCACAAAGAGTTGGACATGACTGAAATACCTGAACAACAACATGTTGTTGTAGAAATAGAAATAGAAGCTGAGTAGAGTGAGCAGAACTAGGAGAACGTTGTACACAGTAACAGCCACACTGTGCGATGACTAACTTGGATAGATCTAGCTCTTCTCAGCAATGCAAGGATCAAAGACAACTCCAAAAGTCTCATAATGGAAAATGCTATCCACATGCAGAGAGAGAACTATGGAGTTTGAATGCAGATCGAATTTGCTCTTTTTTTTTCCTTGTTTTGTTTTGTTTCTTCTTTCTTGTGGCTCCTCCTATTGATGCTAATTCTTCTTTACAACATGTTTAATGTGAAAATATGTTTAATAGGAATGTATATGTAAAGCCTATATCAGATTGCACACCTTCTTGGGAAGGGAGGTGGAGAAAAATTTAAAACTCAGAAGTATATGGAAGTGATTGTTGAAAACTAAAAATAAATAATAAAAAAGAAATAGAAATAACAAAATTATCAGAGTAATTTTATGTCACAAGTTCTTTCTCATGTCATCACAGTGAGAGATTTGTTTTTTTTAATGGAGTATTGTGGGAGCAAGAGGACCAGTGATTTCATGGAAGGCACCTTTGAGGTCAACAAACCCCCTCATTTTACACATAAGAAAACTGAGACCCAGGAGAATATGGCTAATAAAAGTTTGAGGCAGGATTCAAACCCAGGTCTTCCTGACTGCCAAGCCAATGCTTTATCCATTACACCACCCCATCTCTCATCTCTCAATTTCTTTGCCCTAAGGAGCTCCTAGTGATGCAATTCTTCTACCAATGCAAGATTGGCAACTGTTAGACAACTTAAAATCTTAGCTACCTGCATCATTGAGAGGTCAAATTTCTTGCCTATGGTCACACGGCCATATGTGTCTAATGTCAAACTTGAATTCAAGTCATCCAGGTCAGAGGTTGACTCTAGAATTCACCATTTGTTGTTCAGTCATGTCCAACACTTCATGACCCCATTTGGCTCTTTGTTGGGCAAGATTCTGGAGTGGTTTACTATTTTCTTCTGCAGCACATTTTACACATGAGGAAACTGAAGCAAACAGGGTTAAGTGACTTGTCTAGGGTCACACAGCTTACTAAGTGTGTGAGGCTGGATTTGAACTCAGCAATCTTTGTGACTTCAGGCCAAGCACTTTATCCACTGTACCACCTAGCTGCCCCAGAATCCACCATACTGCCTTTCATAATGACAAATGATTATTATAAATAATAATTCTGATCAATCATTAAGAAACAACTGTCCAGAGTCACTACTACCATTTTTTTTTTTTTTTGCTTTTTGGTGAGGCAATTGGGGTTAAGTGACTTGCCCAGTGTCTGAGGCCAGCATTTTTTTAAAAATTGGGGTTTAGTTAAATGCTCCAGAGCAAATGATATAAAATGGATTCTTGATTTTGTTGTTTTGGAAAGCAGAGAGGCAGAGATAAAGACTCTAGAACAGAAGTGGGGAACCTGTGGCCTCGAGGCCAGATGTGGCCTTCTATATCTTTGGGTGTGGCCTTTTGACTGAGTCCAAGTTTTACAAAACAAATCCTTTTATTAAGGGGATTTGTTCTATGAAGTTTGGATTCAGTCCAAGGGCTACACTGGAGAACCTAGAAGGCCAGAGGTTCCCCACCCCTGCCCTAGAACACTGTTGGGGAGGCAGTTGGCAAAAAGGATAAGGAAACAGGGCATGACCAAGGGAGACCCTTACTTGTGGCTTATCTTCCAGGGCAGAAGTAGGGGTGATAGTGAAGAACTTCTATTAGCTTCTTATTTTAGTGAATTATTCTTGATAACTAGGTGCTAAATTTCTAGATGCTAAAGGACTGACAGTTTCATTAGCACTTATAAAATTTCAGCTCCCTGGGGAAAAGTCCCATTTGCCTTAGCTTAGTTATGGCTCTGATTATGTTCTAAATCAGATCACCCAATGTGAGACACTTAAACCATATGTGGTCATATGCTTTAATAAAGGAAACACTAAGTACCTAGCATCATCCATCTCAGTACCTGGATTATGTCTGTAGAAGCAAATAAACTGATAATAGATTGAAGATTTACAAAGGCATAATTTGTCTAAAGAATATTAAAAAAATCCCTCCACTCAATATTGAGTTTTACCTGTTGAATATCTCACTCTGAAGAGTGACTATTATCTTTCTTTCATGCACTTGAAAGACCTGGAGTTCATGACAGTTTCAGGTAAGTGAGTTTGAAGGTCTTCTTCGAGAATGAATGAAAGATAACAACCAAAATCTGGGTCAACATACTATCATCTAGGGGCAGCTAGGTGGTGCAGTGGATAGAGCACCGGCCCTGAAGTCAGGAGAACCTGCGTTCAAATCCGGCCTCAGACCAAACACTTGACACTTACTAGCTGTGTGACCCTGAGCAAGTCACTCAACCCCAATTGCCTAAAAATAAAAAATAAATAAATAAATAAAGATACTATCATCTATCAAGGATTTTTGAGCCAATGTTTTAAGTTAGAGTCAGAATATTTATTGGTCACTGATTCACATCATGCTTATATCAGGTATTATTAACTATCCCTCACACATTGTGATCTTGGTCAGACTATTTCACTTGAAGTAAATTCCTCACAGCAGGTAATAAATTATCATTATATATGCAAACATAGACATGTACATATATATATACACATACACACACACACATAGGTGTATATACACACATACAGACATACATACACATATACATGTTCACATGCAGATTTATAAGCATATATAATAGCTACATATATGTATATATGTGTGTAAAACTTTATTGTATTTAATTATTTTATAAAACATACTCCTTGTCAGTGCACATCTGAAAGTTCAATATGGTTTTTCAGTAATGGAATGAAGATGAAAGGAGAAGACATTGCATTACATGAATCCTGTAAGTAGCAATTTTGTCACCTGGAGCAGCAGGCAGCTTTGGGTAAGCAGCTTAAAAGTGCCCTCAAATCAACTTTGAATTTCATAATGTGAAGACAATACAAGGAGTAGTGAATACAAATTCAGGTGAACAGAAGGAGAAATTAGATACTATGGAAACAATGCTCTGTGACTTCTGAGTGCTGGTATTCTAGGTGCAAAGCTTCAGTTACCCTTCCCTGGCTATGGTTTTGAAGGTGTGAGAAGGGAAAAAAGAGTAAAAATGTAGGAGGGGAATTTACACTTGATTTTTGAGCAAGAAAACCCTTAAAATCTCATGATAACATCAGTATTGTCCAATATCTCTGTCATGAAGTGTGCAATATTCTTTATTATCTTTTGTAATAATGGTTGACCATTTGATTGATCAGAATACTTAAAAATTCTAGATTAGAGACAGCTAGATGATACAGTGATGTGAAATTGAAAACTGATACCCCACTTTATTCTGTATTAATTATTAATCTAGACATAGGAATTGGTTTGGTTTAAAGGACAGTTTGACTACTTAACATTAGAAAGTTTGGCTTCTTTATAAGTGTTAACTTCCTCATTTCTCTGTGCTACAGCCCAGACTTACTGAGTAGATATGGTCATAAGATGTTCTGCCTGGCCACGAGCCTAGCACAGGACCACTCTGGTATATGTGGTCACTGACACAGGACTTTCCAGACCTTCCAAAAGAGGTTGACTCCTTCACTTCTGCTTCTGTCCATTTTATTCTGCATCAATTTTTATGAGTCTTCCCAGGTATCTTTGAAATAATTTTTCTCTTTATTTCTTACATCCCAATAGTACTCCATTCCTTTCATATGCAATAATTTGTTCAGTCATTCTCCAATGACCCTTAGTTTTTAATTCTTTCCCACTGCTGGAAGATAGACTATAAGTATTTTTGTACACACATGACTTTTTCCTCTTTCTTTGATCTCTTTGGGGTCTAGGTCTAGCAATAGAATCTCTGGGTCAAAGGGACACTGCTTAATAACTTTGGGGCACAATTCCAAATAGCTTTGCAGAATAGTTGGATCAATTCATCTTCATCAACTATGTGCCTGTTTTCCTATAGCCCCTTCAACATCTGTCATTTCCTTTCTTTTTGTCAGCTTTGCCAATCTGATAGGTGTGAGGTAAAACCTCAGGATTGCTTTAATTTGAATTTTTCTAATTATTAGTGATTTAGATCTGGCTATAAATATCCTCAGTTTCTTCCTTGAAAACTCCCTGTTCATATTCTTAAACAATTTGTCAAATGAGGAATGGCTCTTATTCTTATAAATTTGAATCAGTCCTTTATATATCTTGGAAATGAAACCTTATCAAAAAAACTTGCAGCAGAGATTTTTCCCAGTTAACTTTATCCCTTCTAATCTTAGCTCTATTGCTGTATTTGTTTGTGCAAAAAATTCTCTATCTTCTCCTTTTTGTATTTTGTCTCTTACCCTATTCAGAGATTTGACAGGCAATATCTTTCTTACTCCTCTAATTTGTTAATGATGTGACCTTCTATGTCTAGGTTTTGTATCTGTATAGAGCTTATCTTAGTAAAAGGGATGAGGTGTTAGTGTAAAAACTAATTTCTATCTAACCACTATACAGTTTTCCCAGTAGTTTTTATCAAGTAGTGAGTACTTACCCCAGTAGTTGTGGCCTTTGAGTTAATCAAACACAAAACTACTAGATTCTAGATACTAGATTCGTCTGTTTTTGTATGTTGTATACCTAATCTGTTCCACTGATGGGTCCCTCTACTTTTTAACTAATGTCAAATGCTTTGAGAATTTGCTTTGGATTATTGATAAAATGCTTTGCTTTATAATTTGAGGTCTGGAACTTGTAGGTTCCCTTCCTCTTCATTTTTTTTTCATTTTTTCATTTAAAATTCGTAACCATTTGTGTCTCCAGATAAATTTCATAATAATTTTTTCTAAGGCTATCAAGTAGTCCTCTGATAGTTTAATGGGTATAGTACTGAATTAGTAAATTACTTTTGTAATGTTTATTATATTGACTTGGCCTATCCATTAACAATTAACATTTCTCTAATTATTTAGTTCTATCTTTATTTTTGTAAACAGTATTTTGTAGTTGTGTTTATTTTGAAGTTGTCTGTACCTTGATAGACTTCTAAGTATTTTATATGTTTTGTAGTTATTTTAAATTTAATTTCTCTATCTTTTCATGCTTGATTTTATTGGCATTATAAAAACTGCTGACGATGAGGATGGATTTATTTTATATCTTGCAACTTTGTAGAAGTTATAGTTTCAACTAATTTTTAGTTGATATGTGTCTCTACAAAAAGTAATAATTTTGTTCCTTCTTTAGTGATGTTTGTTCCTTCCATTTTGTTTTCTTGTCTTATTTATATAGCTAACATTTCTAGCACTGTGTCAAATAGAAGGGACAACTGACATCCTTGTTTTGCCCATCATCTTATTGGACAGAATTCTAGTTTATCTCTATTGCATATCATGCTGACTTTTGATTTTAGTTAGATACTATATGTACAATGTTAAGGAAAGATCTATTTATTACCATATTTTCTACTTTAAAAAAATCAGAAATGGGTATTATATTTTGTCAAAATATTTTTCAGTCTATTGATATAATCACATAATTTTATTCTTATTATTAACATAGTTAATTATGTTTATAGTTTTCAATATGAAACCCAATTGTATAATATTTAACATTTTATTTAAATTTTTAAAGTAAAAAATAGATACATTGGTGTATAGTTTTCATTTTTTGTTTTGACTTTCCTGGGGTTAGATATCAAGATCATATTTATGTCACAGAAGGAATTTGGCAGGATGCCTTTTTCTGATACTTTTGCAATCACGTTGTGTAATATTGTAATTAATGATTCTTTGAGTGTTTGATAGAATTAAATTGTAAATCCATTTAGTTCCGTTAACTCCCCCCCCCTTAGGAATTCATTAATGCCTTGTTCAGTTTCTTTTTCTGAGATTTCTGAGAAATATTTCATTTAAATTTTGAGGGTTTTGACATATATTTGGGCAAAATATAATGCACAGCCCTCCCTCACTTAAATCCAATTCACTTGCATGTCATTGCATCACCTCCTTGATGTCATGGTCTTCGAGAATGAAGGACAAACAACAATAATAATTTCTACATTTGTTGTGAATTCCCCTTTTTCATTTCTGATGCTCATAATTTGGCATTCCTCTTTCTTCCTTTTAATCCAATCTCTATTCTAGTGATGCTTGGATCTACTTTTTCAGCCCTAATCTCTCTCCTGACAAAAGTCTCACATTTCCAACTGCCTATTGGACATATCAAAGTAGATATCTCACAGATATCTTAAATTCAATATGTCCCAAAATGAACTCATTATCTTCCCCCACACACCCTTCTCTTCTGAACTTCTCTATACCACAGTCTTCTCAGTCACTTAGGTTCAAAACCAAGGTGTCATCCTTGACTCCTGACTCTCACCATCCTCATCTCCCACATCCAATCTATTGCCAAGTCTTGTGGAGTTTACCTTTGGAACATCTCTCATATATTCCACCTCTCCTCTGACACTACTGCCACCTTGGTACAGATCCTCATCACCTCACCACCAGACTATTATAATAACCTGATAGTTGGTGTCTTTAGCCACTACTCATCATTTCTTACAGCAAAATAGTCTTCCATTACATTCATGTACCATAACTTGTTCAGCCATTCCCCAACTGATGGGCATCCGCTCAATTTCTAATTCTTTGCCACACAAAAAGAGCTGCTATAAAGGTTTTTGTATATGTGGGTCCTTTTCCCATTTGTATGATCTCTTTGGGATATGTCCTTCAGGAATTCTAATAGATCTTGATGGTAAGCTTTTTTTTTTTCTTTGAGGTCTTGCTTTGAGGTGTTGTTGAGCTGTTTTCATCTTTTGCATCAAAGCAGTCCTTTATTATTGTTGTTGTTTGTTTATTCATTTTGGAGCTTTGGCCTTCCTTCTGTCTTTGGTTTATTAGTTGGGTGGGTAGCCTGAAGTGGGAAAAACTTAGGAGAAGCTATATCCAGCCTTGTTCTTTGTATTGAGTATCACTATGAATGCAAACTCTTTGAAGGGAAAGTTGTTTTTTTGTTTTTTTATTATTTTTCTTGCCTTTATATAAATAAATTAATGAATGAAACAAAAGCATTTATTAAGTGTTTTGCCACATTTCCTATGTGCCAAGCACTCTGCTAAGTTCTGGGACACAAATACAAGTGAAGCCAGTTCTTTCCTTCAAGGAACTTAAATTCAAAGTGAAAGAGATAACACCTATAAGGTACTGGTGACCCAGGAGAGATATTTTGGTTTGGAAAGTTGCAAGGATGCTGAGTGGAGACAATTGGGAGTAGACTGACACAGTAACCATGGCAGGAATGATTTGATTATGGTTCTAGCACTGAAGGAGGTGATACTTAGACGAGGTTAGTGGGAAGGTGACCGGGGTAAAGTGAAACATTGCTGGATTCTGTCTAGATGTAATGGGTCATTTTGGGGACTCAGGCAAGATGACTGATAAGATATGGTCAAATGTTTTTTTCCTGACTCCAAGCTCAGTATTCTATTATTCCAAAGCCTTTGTTATGTTGGACATTTCCAACTTTCTCTCTCACCAAACCAGAGAGATAATTAATAACGTCATTGATGGATTTGACTTTTAACTTTTCTTTTCCCAAGCCTAAGTCGCTAATGAGTAGTCAAACAGTCAAGAAATAACAAACTGGTGGGAGAGCAGAAGCAAAGCAATGGGCCTGGGGCATCTGCAAAGTGAATGATCAGGCCCAGCATAATTGAGAGCTGCCTATAACACGTTTATCGACTAAAGGACTCGAAGCACTTCTGTGAAACAGGACCTGGCAAAGCAAATTTGAGGAAGTTCTTCCCCAAGGTTAATCTAGTGCAGTCCTGTTTTTCTGTTTAATTTGATTTTTGGTGACAAAACTACCCAAATCGCGCCACCGGGGCAATGTGGTATGGTTCCATATTATCCCCTGAAACACAATGATAAAATGATGCTGCCTGTCCACACAGACAAGCAGCAGTGATAGAATTAAGCTCAACCCAGCTCCCTGAGGACCCCGCCTCCACATCACTTCTCTGACTGAAAGATGAAGCGGAAATTAATTTAAACCCTATGAATAACGAAGATAGTGCCCATTCAATTCAATTCAATTAAACATATATTTATGAAGTACTTATTATGAGCCAGGTACTGCACGAAGTGCTGGGAATATAAAGCGAAAGTGAAGAGAAAAAAAATAACCAACAAACTTCTCCAACAGAGCTTATATTGTAATGGCAGGAAATTATTTCTTAAATTATTTTTAAGAAAGCATATAACAGTTTAAATAATTGCCATATTGAAGTTTTCCATGCAGCGGTTACTTGAGCTCCTCAGTGCATCCCATCCCTAAAGCACTCACCTATTCCCTAAATATAGGGTATGGAATGTCCATTGTCACTCATGATTTCTTCTTCTCTTGGCTAGTTATTTTCAGAGAGACTGATCAACGCTTTTGTAACAACAAAAACTCTGGATTTGGACTGAGAGTAGCTGTGTTCGAATCTTTGCTCTACTCTTTATAAGAGGCAGCTAGGTGCTGAAGTGGATGGAGTATCAAGTTGGAGTCAGGAAGACAAGTTAAATTACACTTTTTGACACTTCCCCAATTATCTCGGTTGACGCTTACAACACGAAGATGAATCTTCCCGATTCCAGGCCTGGCACTCTATCCGCTGTGTCACCTAATTGCCCTCATTTTACAAATAGGGAAAATGAGGCCGAGAGAAAGGGAGTGAGTTGTTCAAAGTCTCTTTTCCTATGAAACCAGTAAAGTGTGCTTATTCCATTTTATAATTAGGTAGGGCAGAGACATAAGTAGCTACTTTTGCATCTGGAAAATATGTTCCAAAAACATGCTTGAGTAAGCCCCACAAAATATACCTTTAAATAAAAAATTTAAGACAAATTCATTTGTAGTAAGAAAGAAGCCAGTATGCAACTGTATGTAAGGAAGATCAAGACTCCTAGACTCTTGGAAGAGGCTGCCATGGTGCCTGAGGGAGGACCAGAGACAGCTAGTCTAAGGAGGAGTTCACCTTGGGTACAGTCACTGGAGGAAAGACGTCAGTCTTTGTGTTTTAACCAATGAGGCTTTATTTTAGAAAAGAATTTCAGGTAGCTATATATTTATTTCAATTCTTATTGATATCTTAATTTTATATCATCTTCATTTCCAAATATATTCTTTCTCCTTTTCTTGTCATAAAAAAGGGTTACTAAAAAAGAAAGAAGAAAAAAGGGCACTTCAGCAAAACTAGTACATCAACTGATTCTGACAGTATAAGCGATTTCCCACCCCTATAGCTCTCTACCTCTGCAAAGATAAATTAATTATTCTTGCTAACTAGGCATTAAATTCATGTGTCTCTATTCTACTGAAGGATTGTGTCATCAGCAGCCTTTAAATTTCAGTGCCCTAGGACAAAACCTTGATTGCCCTGAACTGGTTATAGCTCAGCTCCAGGATAGAGTTGATGCTCAATATAAGAATGGAATATTATAAAGAACTTAATCAAAGAATATTGATTATGCTACCTTCTTAAAGTCTCCATCACTTCAAACTGTATACTTTTTAATAAATATTTTGCCCTATTCTTCTTGCCCTATCAAGCACTCATTTTGACTTATTATACTCACGTCTATTATATCATAACATTGTGTTCTATTCTTTGTCATTCATGAAGAAGATGCAGAGATGCAAACGAAGGCCATTTCAACATTCTTGAGAAATGGCGTGTATAGAAGCTACTTTTATTAATTGTTACTGATTAGCCAAAAGGCAAATATTTAATTAAACCTGGAGAGATAATAAAACTGCACATGAATTATCCATTTAAGAGCACATAGGTCTGTATATTTCATTAAGCTTTGTTTCACCAGTTATCATATATCTTAAATCCAGGTTGTGTGTTTAAGCAGGTTGTGGGGGTGGGAGGAAGGGAGAAAAAGAAAAATAACACCCTAGAGGGAATGGTAGTTTTTGTTTTTGTTTTGTCTCCCAAATTCATTTATTTCTTTTTGTCTTTTGATAAGTGTTTTCTAAGCTGCTCATTTATACTACTTTCCCCATTAGAAAGACTGTCAAATACACCACATGTGAACTTCTGATCTCATGTCTTTGAGAAATTTGTGTTAAAAAAAAAAAGTTGACCAGGTCAGAATGATCTCAGAGACACTTAAAATAGAAAAGCAATTATCTGAGGGTAAAATACACACACACACACACACACACACACACACACACGTGTGTGTGTATATATTATATATGTATATATATACATACATATTACAGGGGAGGGAAAGAAGTTGGAGAAGTGGTCTTATTATTCTAACAACTGGTTTGCTGGGTTTGGACTTACATTCTGGTTTGCAGTGGGTTACTTAGAACAACTGAATGGGTATTCAAATGGGGACTTCAAACAGAAAGTACATACACACATGTGCACACACACACATACATATATACACATTTCTGATTGTTTACAGGAGCAGTACAAATCTTCACATCTATTATGCATCTCCTTGCCACACTGAACAAAAAAGGACACCAATGCTTCAGGGCTCTCACTGAGACAGGACTATGTTTCTGGCACCCCTCATGCTGATATGTTTAGGGTGCTATCATTTCAGAATTCTAATCACCCCATCCCTGGCTGAGGCCAAACTCTCTCTATGCAAATGAGAAGGCACCTGTGCCCATTATTATCTGTTAATGGGAAAACCATTGCTCTTTCTGTCTAAGGAGACACTATAGGGGTACTCCATATACAGGTATTAAAAATGTTTGGTCAAAATGGGTACATGATTTAGACATAAAGGGTATTACTCTAAGCAAATTAAGAGTGCAAGGAATAGTTTACCTGTCAGATCTATGGAGAAGGGAAGAATTTGTGACCAAATAAGAAATAGAGAACATTATGAAATGCAAAATGGATAATTTTGATTATATTAAACTAAAAAGGTTTTGCACAAACAAAGCCAATGCAACCAAGATTAGAAGGGAAGCAGAAAGCTGGGAAACAATTTTTATAGCCAGTGTCTCTGATAAAGGTCTATTTCTAAAATGTATAGAGAATGGAGTCAAATTTATAAGAATACAAGTCATTCTCCAATTGATGGTCAAAGGATATAAACAGGCAGTTTTCAGATGAAGAAATTAAAGCTATCCATAGTCATATGAAAAAGTGCTCTAAACACTATTGATTAGAGCAATGCAAATTAAAACAACTCTGAGGTTGGCTCCCAAAGCCAACATATCAGATTGGCTAACATGGCAAAACAGGAAAATGATAAATGCTGGAGAAGATGTTGGAAAATTGGAACACTAATGTATTCTTGGTGGAGTTGTGAACTGATACAATCATTCTGGAGAGCAATTTGGAAATATGCCCAAAAGGCCATCAAACTGGGATATCTTTTGATCCAGCAATACCCTACTAGGTCTGTATCCCAAAGAGATCATAAAAAAGGGAGCAGCTCTTTGCGTGGTGGCCAAGAATTGGACATTGAGGGGATGCCCACCAATTGGGGAATGGCTGAACAAGTTCTGGTATATGAATGTGATGGAATACCATTGTGCTATAAGAAGTGATGGCTTTCAGCTGGATTTCAGAAAAACCTGGAAAGACTTACATGAACTGAGGCTGAGTGAAGTGAGCAGAACCAGGAGAACATTGTATACAGTAACAGCCACTTTATGCAATGATCAACTATGATAGACTTAGCTCTTCTCAGCAATGCAGTGATCTAAAACAATTCCAAAAGACTCACGATGGAAAATGCTATTCATATCCAGAGAAAGAACTCTGAATGCGGATTGAAGCATACCATTTTCTCTTTTTTTTTTCTTTCTCGTGTTTTTCCTTTTTGTTCTGATTCTTCTTTTACAACACGACTAATATGGTAATATGTTTAATATGATTGTACATGTATAGCCTACATCAGATTGCATGTTGTCTTGGGGGGGGGGAAGAGGGAGGGGGAAAATTTAGAACTCACAATCTTATAAAAGTGAATGTTGAAAACTAAAAATAGATTAATTAATTAATTTTAAAAATGTTCACATTCAATGAAATAGAGGTAGACTAGCCTTTATGCTATTAGGGCCTTTTCACAGCCCCAATTTTTCAATCTACTGGACAGAGACTAGTCAGAGAAATAGGTTTGTATAGCATAGGGACAAACAGAGTAGAATTAAACCATTAAGAGATAGGATATGGAGAAAGTAAAATGAGGCCTTCAACAAGCTAATAAGGTCATACATAAGAAGTATACCTGGCAGTTTCAAGCCACTTCAGAAAGAACAAATGTTATAGGGCATGAGTTAGTGAAGTTGGAGATTTCAGGGAACAGAGACAAAACCCTCTCAGACCATCTACATCTCTCGTGCTTATCCCATTCTCTCCACTCTTCCTGCCACCATCTTGGTTCAGGCCTTTATCACATCTTGCCCCAACTATTGCAGCAGTACCCTCATTGGAAGCCTTTTTTCAATCTCCTCCTCCTAAAATCTACACATCCAGCCATGTGATGCTCCCAAAGCAAGGGTGTGATCATATCACTTCTCTGCTCAAGAAGCTTCTGTGATGAAACATGAACTCCTCTTTTTGGCATTAAAAGCCCTTCACCACCTGACTCCAGACTGCCTATCCAGGTTTATGTCACATTCTCCCCCATCAGAGGTAGGAAGTGGTAATTGAATTTGAATTTGAAAGAAGTTGAGGATTTAAAAAAGTAGAGGGGAGAGAGGAGAGATTGCATTCCAGGTATTGAGATACAGCTCATGTAAAGTCATGGAGATGAGAGAAGGAATGTCGTATATTGTGACTAGAAGGTAGCCAGTTAGTTGGGAATGTAGAGTACAAAACTGTATAAGCATGCTGGAAAGAAGCATTGTTAAGGTCAAATTGTAAAGGACTTTGTATGCCAAAGAGTTGAAGAGTGATTGTACTCCACATGGAGAACTGTTTGAATGAATGCATGAAGGTAGGAGAGACAATGTTGAGCTTGGGGACTAGCTAGTATTTCATTCTGCGTGGAATACTGAATGTGTAAAGGAGAGACATGCAAAATATTACTGGAAAAGTAGGTGGAAGACAAATATGGAAAGCCTTAAATGCCAGGCGGCAAATTTGTATTTTATTCTATAGGTAATAGGCAATGAAACTCAGATACTAGATGTCAATTGATACATGAGGAAATCCAAAGGGAACTCAGTGGAAGACATGTGTTTCCCCTCAGAATATATGTGTGTATGTGTATATGTATGTATACACATATATACATACACACATATATACATCTATGTGTGTATATGCATATATGTGCATAGATAAACACACACATAGATGCATACATATATATGTATATATGTATGTATACACACATAGATATATGTGTGCATAGATAGATAGATAGATAGATGAATGGATAGATAGATGATAGCTATTCAAATGCCTCTACTGGGGACATTTTGAAGGATGAAGAGAATCACCTGGTAAAGGGAATTACAAGAAATGAAATGTATCTTGAAGAGCTATTGAGTATCCACTTTAATTTGGAGAAAAAGACAACTGAAAGTGACTTTAACCTTGCTGATCTCATGGAAAACAAATAATGATCCCACCCCAAATCAGCTATCAATCAAAAGCAAGACAACTAAACACCCGATCATGGCAAGTGTTTCTGAAGTCAAATGTAGGTTACTTTCATTCTTGTACAGAGTTATTTAGACCGAAAATTGAAACGAGCAACTGTGAAGCAGATCACATTCATACATAATTGAAGCACCCATGGGTAAAATACACAGGCACAATAGATGACATCTGATAAAGGGGGAAAAAAAAACCACGAGCAAGAAAGAGAAATAAAGAGAAAGAGAGAAGAATAAGAAGAAGTGTAAAACCAGATACAAGACCCCGGGGACTCCAGAGAAGAAAATCTAACACAGGCAAAAATAATCTAAAATAAAAATATCCAAATTACTAGACAATGGAAATAAAAGGGCAAATACATAGAGGAAACATGAAGATTGAGAGGAAATGCTCAGAATATGAAACATGTAACAGATGAGGCACTAGCTTGTGAATCTACTGAGCTCAGACTATTATTTTATTTAGCACCCTCAGCATTGAAGTAGAATCCCCAGTTGCCTCCAAGCTTCAGCTCAAGCACCACCTCCTACCTGAGGCCTTTCCTGAGCCCTCCAGGTGTTAGTGTTCTCTCTCGGTATTATTTTATGTTTATTTATCCATGTACTTGTTGTATCTCTAGTATCCCCCCCCCAAAAAAATTAGAATATAATCCCCTTGAGGGCAAGGTCTAGTTTATTTTTTTTCTTTCTATCCTCAGACTCTAGCACACGGCCTGCTAGACAGCAGGTGATTCATAAATGTTTGTTGAACTCAGTTAAAGTAATAAGCCCCATGTATTTATAAATGTGCATACAGACTGTGTACAAGATAAATGCCAGGAGATTGGAGGAGAAAGCCACTAGGAGCCAAGCAAGAACAGGAAAGGCTTCATGTGGAAGGTGGTTACTATAGTTAAATTGTAGCTTGTGTCTTTACAAGCACTATATAAATGCATTATTATTATTTCTTACTATTATCTTCTCATCTTTTTTCAATGTTTCTTTAGAAACAATCAATAAACATTTATGAGTCACCTACTATGTGCTAGGCACTGTGCTAAGTGCTGGAAGAGTCCTAGGACAAGTTGTTGCCCTGAAATCATTCTTGCATGTTTAATGCAATACTGACTATTGCACAGATGGAAACATTTCTGCTTTTTTGTAGAGAAATGAAAGTATTAGGATGCAACCTCATCCTCTGCTGGCTCACAGAAAGCATCCCTGGCATAATTCCAGTAACATTGTCCTCCTTTCTCTGTTTAGTCTCAATATTTTGAAAGGTTTTTATTCCATCTAACTTAAGGATTATGAGTATTTGGTATAATTGATGATATATATTAAAAAGTATTGTTCCTAAGTTTTGATGAATCAACGTTATGTCTGGGTAATTGCGGGCAACAGTCTAGTCTGTGACGATGGTCCAGTTTGAGGATAGGTTATTGGTTGAGCATATTTTACAGCATATTTTAAGGTCTAGAGCTGTAGTATGGGGCTTTGTTGTCTGTTGGTATATGAAAGATTGTGAGAACCTGATAAAATAATTCTAGACACCAAGTCATGCTTTGCTCAATGTTTGGTAAGTGCTAAGCCTTTACAGCCAGCAGTGGTGTGTCACAAAGTTTAGTTTCTACCATTCCTTTGCAAAATCAGCTTTAATCGACGAATCCAGGCTCCTAAGGAGTAACCCTTCTGAGATCCTTGATGGCAATGCCCTCATCAGTAAAATGAGGAAGGATTTGGATGATATGATCTCTAATATTCCTTCCATTTCTTGATTCTTAGATCCTATGATCTGAAGACCCACCATATACAAGATCCTTTTCTAGGCACTGAGGAATTAAAGAGAATATACAAGACAGTACCTGTCTTTAGGGTATTGAAATCCAGTTTTATAGGCACATGGCTAGTATGCTGACAGACCCATGAAGTCTGCTCAGTTATGAAGGGACCTTGCTGGGCTGTGACCATAGCCATATTAGCATGTCAACACTATCTAGAAATATATGTATTAGATTTCTAGTCTATGCATTTTGCAGAGAGCACTTATGGATGAAATTAGGAAAGAGGAAAACAAATAGAAATTGGAAGAGGGTTTTTTTAATCTAACCTGAAGTGTTGTAAAAAAACAAAAACATTAGATCTGAAATCAGAGGATTTGGATTCAAATTATGTCTTTATTAACACTTATAAGACTTAAATTCTCCAGTTTTCAGTTTTCTCATCTATAAAGTAAGAAAAATGCTTTCTCTTTTGATCCTGTCTATTTCTATCAAGGTCCCCAGGTGCATGTTTCTCTCTCTCTCCTCTCCTCTCTGTTTCTCTCTCCATATTTCTCTTCTCTTTTTTCTTCTTCTTTCTCCTTCTCCTTCTCCTTCTCCTTCTCCTTCTCCTTCTCCTTCTCCTTCTCCT